>NW_027194531.1:0-37850 GCF_032444005.1 Ranitomeya imitator
GCACTATGATGAAAAGTGTGATATGTTTTCAGGTATCTCCTATACTAATAGAGCCACATGCTCACCGGTTTGCCACATGCTGTAGGCCTATGGACTGAACAAGAAACCACCAAAAATTTTAACCAGTCATCGTTCTCACAACACTGAGGACCAGTCATTCGAAATGACTTCTCCATGCATTTTTCATGCATTGGTAAAAGCACTATGATGAAAAGTGTGATATGTTTTCAGGTATCTCCTATACTAATAGAGCCACATGCTCACCGGTTTGCCACATGATGTAGGCCTATGGACTGAACAAGAAACCACCAAAAATTTTAACCAGTCATCGTTCTCACAACACTGAGGACCAGTCATTCGAAATGACTTCTCCATGCATTTTATGCATTGGTAAAAGCACTATGATGAAAAGTGTGATATGTTTTCAGGTATCTCCTATACTAATAGAGCCACATGCTCACCGGTTTGCCACATGATGTAGGCCTATGGACTGAACAAGAAACCACCAAAAATTTTAACCAGTCATCGTTCTCACAACACTGAGGACCAGTCATTCGAAATGACTTCTCCATGCATTTTATGCATTGGTAAAAGCACTATGATGAAAAGTGTGGTATGTTTTCAGGTATCTCCTATACTAATAGAGCCACATGGCTCACCGGTTTGCCACATGATGTAGGCCTATGGACTGAACAAGAAACCACCAAAAATTTTAACCAGTCATCGATCTCACAACACTGAGGACCAGTCATTCGAAATGACTTCTCCATGCATTTTATGCATTGGTAAAAGCACTATGATGAAAAGTGTGATATGTTTTCAGGTATCTCCTATACTAATAGAGCCACATGCTCACCGGTTTGCCACATGATGTAGGCCTATGGACTGAACAAGAAACCACCAAAAATTTTAACCAGTCATCGTTCTCACAACACTGAGGACCAGTCATTCGAAATGGACTTCTCCATGCATTTTATGCATTGGTAAAAGCACTATGATGAAAAGTGTGATATGTTTTCAGGTATCTCCTATACTAATAGAGCCACATGCTCACCGGTTTGCCACATGATGTAGGCCTATGGACTGAACAAGAAACCACCAAAAATTTTTATCCAGTCATCGTTCTCACAACACTGAGGACCAGTCATTCGAAATGACTTCTCCATGCATTTTATGCATTGGTAAAAGCACTATGATGAAAAGTGTGATATGTTTTCAGGTATCTCCTATACTAATAGAGCCACATGCTCACCGGTTTGCCACATGATGTAGGCCTATGGACTGAACAAGAAACCACCAAAAATTTTAACCAGTCATCGTTCTCACAACACTG
The DNA here is from genome assembly GCF_032444005.1 of Ranitomeya imitator. Classification (NCBI taxonomy): domain Eukaryota; kingdom Metazoa; phylum Chordata; class Amphibia; order Anura; family Dendrobatidae; genus Ranitomeya; species Ranitomeya imitator. Next base: position 1,334 of record NW_027194531.1, read on the forward strand.
AGGAGCAGTCATTCGAAATGACTTCTCCATGCATTTTATGCATTGGTAAAAGCACTATGATGAAAAGTGTGATATGTTTTCAGGTATCTCCTATACTAATAGAGCCACATGCTCACCGGTTTGCCACATGCTGTAGGCCTATGGACTGAACAAGAAACCACCAAAAATTTTAACCAGTCATCGTTCTCACAACACTGAGGACCAGTCATTCGAAATGACTTCTCCATGCATTTTTCATGCATTGGTAAAAGCACTATGATGAAAAGTGTGATATGTTTTCAGGTATCTCCTATACTAATAGAGCCACATGCTCACCGGTTTGCCACATGATGTAGGCCTATGGACTGAACAAGAAACCACCAAAAATTTTAACCAGTCATCGTTCTCACAACACTGAGGACCAGTCATTCGAAATGACTTCTCCATGCATTTTATGCATTGGTAAAAGCACTATGATGAAAAGTGTGATATGTTTTCAGGTATCTCCTATACTAATAGAGCCACATGCTCACCGGTTTGCCACATGATGTAGGCCTATGGACTGAACAAGAAACCACCAAAAATTTTAACCAGTCATCGTTCTCACAACACTGAGGACCAGTCATTCGAAATGACTTCTCCATGCATTTTATGCATTGGTAAAAGCACTATGATGAAAAGTGTGGTATGTTTTCAGGTATCTCCTATACTAATAGAGCCACATGGCTCACCGGTTTGCCACATGATGTAGGCCTATGGACTGAACAAGAAACCACCCAAAAATTTTAACCAGTCATCGATCTCACAACACTGAGGACCAGTCATTCGAAATGACTTCTCCATGCATTTTATGCATTGGTAAAAGCACTATGATGAAAAAGTGTGATATGTTTTCAGGTATCTCCTATACTAATAGAGCCACATGCTCACCGGTTTGCCACATGATGTAGGCCTATGGACTGAACAAGAAACCACCAAAAATTTTAACCAGTCATCGTTCTCACAACACTGAGGACCAGTCATTCGAAATGACTTCTCCATGCATTTTATGCATTGGTAAAAGCACTATGATGAAAAGTGTGATATGTTTTCAGGTATCTCCTATACTAATAGAGCCACATGCTCACCGGTTTGCCACATGATGTAGGCCTATGGGACTGAACAAGAAACCACCAAAAATTTTAACCAGTCATCGTTCTCACAACACTGAGGACCAGTCATTCGAAATGACTTCTCCATGCATTTTATGCATTGGTAAAAGCACTATGATGAAAAGTGTGGTATGTTTTCAGGTATCTCCTATACTAATAGAGCCACATGGCTCACCGGTTTGCCACATGATGTAGGCCTATGGACTGAACAAGAAACCACCAAAAATTTTAACCAGTCATCGATCTCACAACACTGAGGACCAGTCATTCGAAATGACTTCTCCATGCATTTTATGCATTGGTAAAAGCACTATGATGAAAAGTGTGATATGTTTTCAGGTATCTCCTATACTAATAGAGCCACATGCTCACCGGTTTGCCACATGATGTAGGCCTATGGACTGAACAAGAAACCACCAAAAATTTTAACCAGTCATCGTTCTCACAACACTGAGGACCAGTCATTCGAAATGACTTCTCCATGCATTTTATGCATTGGTAAAAGCACTATGATGAAAAGTGTGATATGTTTTCAGGTATCTCCTATACTAATAGAGCCACATGCTCACCGGTTTGCCACATGATGTAGGCCTATGGACTGAACAAGAAACCACCAAAAATTTTATCCAGTCATCGTTCTCACAACACTGAGGACCAGTCATTCGAAATGACTTCTCCATGCATTTTATGCATTGGTAAAAGCACTATGATGAAAAGTGTGATATGTTTTCAGGTATCTCCTATACTAATAGAGCCACATGCTCACCGGTTTGCCACATGATGTAGGCCTATGGACTGAACAAGAAACCACCAAAAATTTTTAACCAGTCATCGTTCTCACAACACTGAGGAGCAGTCATTCGAAATGACTTCTCCATGCATTTTATGCATTGGTAAAAGCACTATGATGAAAAGTGTGATATGTTTTCAGGTATCTCCTATACTAATAGAGCCACATGCTCACCGGTTTGCCACATGCTGTAGGCCTATGGACTGAACAAGAAACCACCAAAAATTTTAACCAGTCATCGTTCTCACAACACTGAGGACCAGTCATTCGAAATGACTTCTCCATGCATTTTTCATGCATTGGTAAAAGCACTATGATGAAAAGTGTGATATGTTTTCAGGTATCTCCTATACTAATAGAGCCACATGCTCACCGGTTTGCCACATGATGTAGGCCTATGGACTGAACAAGAAACCACCAAAAATTTTAACCAGTCATCGTTCTCACAACACTGAGGACCAGTCATTCGAAATGACTTCTCCATGCATTTTATGCATTGGTAAAAGCACTATGATGAAAAGTGTGATATGTTTTCAGGTATCTCCTATACTAATAGAGCCACATGCTCACCGGTTTTGCCACATGATGTAGGCCTATGGACTGAACAAGAAACCACCAAAAATTTTAACCAGTCATCGTTCTCACAACACTGAGGACCAGTCATTCGAAATGACTTCTCCATGCATTTTATGCATTGGTAAAAGCACTATGATGAAAAGTGTGGTATGTTTTCAGGTATCTCCTATACTAATAGAGCCACATGGCTCACCGGTTTGCCACATGATGTAGGCCTATGGACTGAACAAGAAACCACCAAAAATTTTAACCAGTCATCGATCTCACAACACTGAGGACCAGTCATTCGAAATGACTTCTCCATGCATTTTATGCATTGGTAAAAGCACTATGATGAAAAGTGTGATATGTTTTCAGGTATCTCCTATACTAATAGAGCCACATGCTCACCGGTTTGCCACATGATGTAGGCCTATGGACTGAACAAGAAACCACCAAAAATTTTAACCAGTCATCGTTCTCACAACACTGAGGACCAGTCATTCGAAATGACTTCTCCATGCATTTTATGCATTGGTAAAAGCACTATGATGAAAAGTGTGATATGTTTTCAGGTATCTCCTATACTAATAGAGCCACATGCTCACCGGTTTGCCACATGATGTAGGCCTATGGACTGAACAAGAAACCACCAAAAATTTTAACCAGTCATCGTTCTCACAACACTGAGGACCAGTCATTCGAAATGACTTCTCCATGCATTTTATGCATTGGTAAAAGCACTATGATGAAAAGTGTGATATGTTTTCAGGTATCTCCTATACTAATAGAGCCACATGCTCACCGGTTTGCCACATGATGTAGGCCTATGGACTGAACAAGAAACCACCAAAAATTTTAACCAGTCATCGTTCTCACAACACTGAGGACCAGTCATTCGAAATGACTTCTCCATGCATTTTATGCATTGGTAAAAGCACTATGATGAAAAGTGTGATATGTTTTCAGGTATCTCCTATACTAATAGAGCCACATGCTCACCGGTTTGCCACATGATGTAGGCCTATGGACTGAACAAGAAACCACCAAAAATTTTAACCAGTCATCGTTCTCACAACACTGAGGACCAGTCATTCGAAATGACTTCTCCATGCATTTTATGCATTGGTAAAAGCACTATGATGAAAAGTGTGATATGTTTTCAGGTATCTCCTATACTAATAGAGCCACATGCTCACCGGTTTGCCACATGATGTAGGCCTATGGACTGAACAAAAAACCACCAAAAATTTTAACCAGTCATCGTTCTCACAACACTGAGGACCAGTCATTCGAAATGACTTCTCCATGCATTTTATGCATTGGTAAAAGCACTATGATGAAAAGTGTGATATGTTTTCAGGTATCTCCTATACTAATAGAGCCACATGCTCACCGGTTTGCCCACATGATGTAGGCCTATGGACTGAACAAGAAACCACCAAAAATTTTAACGAGTCATCGTTCTCACAACACTGAGGGACCAGTCATTCGAAATGACTTCTCCATGCATTTTATGCATTGGTAAAAGCACTATGATGAAAAGTGTGATATGTTTTTCAGGTATCTCCTATACTAATAGAGCCACATGCTCACCGGTTTGCCACATGATGTAGGCCTATGGACTGAACAAGAAACCACGAAAAATTTTAACCAGTCATCGTTCTCACAACACTGAGGACCAGTCATTCGAAATGACTTCTCCATGCATTTTATGCATTGGTAAAAGCACTATGATGAAAAGTGTGATATGTTTTCAGGTATCTCCTATACTAATAGAGCCACATGCTCACCGGTTTGCCACATGATGTAGGCCTATGGACTGAACAAGAAACCACCAAAAATTTTAACCAGTCATCGTTCTCACAACACTGAGGACCAGTCATTCGAAATGACTTCTTCATGCATTTTATGCATTGGTAAAAGCACTATGATGAAAAGTGTGATATGTTTTCAGGTATCTCCTATACTAATAGAGCCACATGCTCACCGGTTTGCCACATGATGTAGGCCTATGGACTGAACAAGAAACCACCAAAAATTTTAACCAGTCATCGTTCTCACAACACTGAGGACCAGTCATTCGAAATGACTTCTCCATGCATTTTATGCATTGGTAAAAGCACTATGATGAAAAGTGTGATATGTTTTCAGGTATCTCCTATACTAATAGAGCCACATGCTCACCGGTTTGCCACATGATGTAGGCCTATGGACTGAACAAGAAACCACCAAAATTTTAACCAGTCATCGTTCTCACAACACTGAGGACCAGTCCATTCGAAATGACTTCTCCATGCATTTTATGCATTGGTAAAAGCACTATGATGAAAAGTGTGATATGTTTTCAGGTATCTCCTATACTAATAGAGCCACATGCTCACCGGTTTGCCACATGATGTAGGCCTATGGACTGAACAAGAAACCACCAAAAATTTTAACCAGTCATCGTTCTCACAACACTGAGGAGCAGTCATTCGAAATGACTTCTCCATGCATTTTATGCATTGGTAAAAGCACTATGATGAAAAGTGTGATATGTTTTCAGGTATCTCCTATACTAATAGAGCCACATGCTCACCGGTTTGCCACATGCTGTAGGCCTATGGACTGAACAAGAAACCACCAAAATTTTAACCAGTCATCGTTCTCACAACACTGAGGACCAGTCATTCGAAATGACTTCTCCATGCATTTTTCATGCATTGGTAAAAGCACTATGATGAAAAGTGTGATATGTTTTCAGGTATCTCCTATACTAATAGAGCCACATGCTCACCGGTTTGCCACATGATTGTAGGCCTATGGACTGAACAAGAAACCACCAAAAATTTTAACCAGTCATCGTTCTCACAACACTGAGGACCAGTCATTCGAAATGACTTCTCCATGCATTTTATGCATTGGTAAAAGCACTATGATGAAAAGTGTGATATGTTTTCAGGTATCTCCTATACTAATAGAGCCACATGCTCACCGGTTTGCCACATGATGTAGGCCTATGGACTGAACAAGAAACCACCAAAAATTTTAACCAGTCATCGTTCTCACAACACTGAGGACCAGTCATTCGAAATGACTTCTCCATGCATTTTTATGCATTGGTAAAAGCACTATGATGAAAAGTGTGGTATGTTTTCAGGTATCTCCTATACTAATAGAGCCACATGGCTCACCGGTTTGCCACATGATGTAGGCCTATGGACTGAACAAGAAACCACCAAAAATTTTAACCAGTCATCGATCTCACAACACTGAGGACCAGTCATTCGAAATGACTTCTCCATGCATTTTATGCATTGGTAAAAGCACTATGATGAAAAGTGTGATATGTTTTTCAGGTATCTCCTATACTAATAGAGCCACATGCTCACCGGTTTGCCACATGATGTAGGCCTATGGACTGAACAAGAAACCACCAAAAATTTTAACCAGTCATCGTTCTCACAACACTGAGGACCAGTCATTCGAAATGACTTCTCCATGCATTTTATGCATTGGTAAAAGCACTATGATGAAAAGTGTGATATGTTTTCAGGTATCTCCTATACTAATAGAGCCACATGCTCACCGGTTTGCCACATGATGTAGGCCTATGGACTGAACAAGAAACCACCAAAAATTTTAACCAGTCATCGTTCTCACAACACTGAGGACCAGTCATTCGAAATGACTTCTCCATGCATTTTTATGCATTGGTAAAAGCACTATGATGAAAAGTGTGACATGTTTTTCAGGTATCTCCTATACTAATAGAGCCACATGCTCACCGGTTTTGCCACATGATGTAGGCCTATGGACTGAACAAGAAACCACCAAAAATTTTAACCAGTCATCGTTCTCACAACACTGAGGACCAGTCATTCGAAATGACTTCTCCATGCATTTTATGCATTGGTAAAAGCACTATGATGAAAAGTGTGATATGTTTTTCAGGTATCTCCTATACTAATAGAGCCACATGCTCACCGGTTTGCCACATGATGTAGGCCTATGGACTGAACAAGAAACCACCAAAAATTTTAACCAGTCATCGTTCTCACAACACTGAGGACCAGTCATTCGAAATGACTTCTCCATGCATTTTATGCATTGGTAAAAGCACTATGATGAAAAGTGTGATATGTTTTCAGGTATCTCCTATACTAATAGAGCCACATGCTCACCGGTTTGCCACATGATGTAGGCCTATGGACTGAACAAGAAACCACCAAAAATTTTAACCAGTCATCGTTCTCACAACACTGAGGACCAGTCATTCGAAATGACTTCTCCATGCATTTTATGCATTGGTAAAAGCACTATGATGAAAAGTGTGATATGTTTTCAGGTATCTCCTATACTAATAGAGCCACATGCTCACCGGTTTGCCCACATGATGTAGGCCTATGGACTGAACAAGAAACCACCAAAAATTTTAACCAGTCATCGTTCTCACAACACTGAGGACCAGTCATTCGAAATGACTTCTCCATGCATTTTATGCATTGGTAAAAGCACTATGATGAAAAGTGTGATATGTTTTCAGGTATCTCCTATACTAATAGAGCCACATGCTCACTGGTTTGCCACATGATGTAGGCCTATGGACTGAACAAGAAACCACCAAAAATTTTAACCAGTCATCGTTCTCACAACACTGAGGACCAGTCATTCGAAATGACTTCTCCATGCATTTTATGCATTGGTAAAAGCACTATGATGAAAAGTGTGATATGTTTTCAGGTATCTCCTATACTAATAGAGCCACATGCTCACCGGTTTGCCACATGATGTAGGCCTATGGACTGAACAAGAAACCACCAAAAATTTTAACCAGTCATCGTTCTCACAACACTGAGGACCAGTCATTCGAAATGACTTCTCCATGCATTTTATGCATTGGTAAAAGCACTATGATGAAAAGTGTGATATGTTTTCAGGTATCTCCTATACTAATAGAGCCACATGCTCACCGGTTTGCCACATGATGTAGGCCTATGGACTGAACAAGAAACCACCAAAAATTTTAACCAGTCATCGTTCTCACAACACTGAGGAGCAGTCATTCGAAATGACTTCTCCATGCATTTTATGCATTGGTAAAAGCACTATGATGAAAAGTGTGATATGTTTTCAGGTATCTCCTATACTAATAGAGCCACATGCTCACCGGTTTGCCACATGCTGTAGGCCTATGGACTGAACAAGAAACCACCAAAAATTTTAACCAGTCATCGTTCTCACAACACTGAGGACCAGTCATTCGAAATGACTTCTCCATGCATTTTTCATGCATTGGTAAAAGCACTATGATGAAAAGTGTGATATGTTTTCAGGTATCTCCTATACTAATAGAGCCACATGCTCACCGGTTTGCCACATGATGTAGGCCTATGGACTGAACAAGAAACCACCAAAAATTTTAACCAGTCATCGTTCTCACAACACTGAGGACCAGTCATTCGAAATGAATTCTCCATGCATTTTATGCATTGGTAAAAGCACTATGATGAAAAGTGTGATATGTTTTCAGGTATCTCCTATACTAATAGAGCCACATGCTCACCGGTTTGCCACATGATGTAGGCCTATGGACTGAACAAGAAACCACCAAAAATTTTAACCAGTCATCGTTCTCACAACACTGAGGACCAGTCATTCGAAATGACTTCTCCATGCATTTTATGCATTGGTAAAAGCACTATGATGAAAAGTGTGGTATGTTTTCAGGTATCTCCTATACTAATAGAGCCACATGGCTCACCGGTTTGCCACATGATGTAGGCCTATGGACTGAACAAGAAACCACCAAAAATTTTAACCAGTCATCGATCTCACAACACTGAGGACCAGTCATTCGAAATGACTTCTCCATGCATTTTATGCATTGGTCAAAGCACTATGATGAAAAGTGTGATATGTTTTCAGGTATCTCCTATACTAATAGAGCCACATGCTCACCGGTTTGCCACATGATGTAGGCCTATGGACTGAACAAGAAACCACCAAAAATTTTAACCAGTCATCGTTCTCACAACACTGAGGACCAGTCATTCGAAATGACTTCTCCATGCATTTTATGCATTGGTAAAAGCACTATGATGAAAAGTGTGATATGTTTTCAGGTATCTCCTATACTAATAGAGCCACATGCTCACCGGTTTGCCACATGATGTAGGCCTATGGACTGAACAAGAAACCACCAAAAATTTTAACCAGTCATCGTTCTCACAACACTGAGGACCAGTCATTCGAAATGACTTCTCCATGCATTTTATGCATTGGTAAAAGCACTATGATGAAAAGTGTGATATGTTTTCAGGTATCTCCTATACTAATAGAGCCACATGCTCACCGGTTTGCCACATGATGTAGGCCTATGGACTGAACAAGAAACCACCAAAAATTTTAACCAGTCATCGTTCTCACAACACTGAGGACCAGTCATTCGAAATGACTTCTCCATGCATTTTATGCATTGGTAAAAGCACTATGATGAAAAGTGTGATATGTTTTCAGGTATCTCCTATACTAATAGAGCCACATGCTCACCGGTTTGCCACATGATGTAGGCCTATGGACTGAACAAGAAACCACCAAAAATTTTAACCAGTCATCGTTCTCACAACACTGAGGACCAGTCATTCGAAATGACTTCTCCATGCATTTTATGCATTGGTAAAAGCACTATGATGAAAAGTGTGATATGTTTTCAGGTATCTCCTATACTAATAGAGCCACATGCTCACCGGTTTGCCACATGATGTAGGCCTATGGACTGAACAAGAAACCACCAAAAATTTTAACCAGTCATCGTTCTCACAACACTGAGGACCAGTCATTCGAAATGACTTCTCCATGCATTTTATGCATTGGTAAAAGCACTATGATGAAAAGTGTGATATGTTTTCAGGTATCTCCTATACTAATAGAGCCACATGCTCACCGGTTTGCCACATGATGTAGGCCTATGGACTGAACAAGAAACCACCAAAAATTTTAACCAGTCATCGTTCTCACAACACTGAGGACCAGTCATTCGAAATGACTTCTCCATGCATTTTATGCATTGGTAAAAGCACTATGATGAAAAGTGTGATATGTTTTCAGGTATCTCCTATACTAATAGAGCCACATGCTCACCGGTTTGCCACATGATGTAGGCCTATGGACTGAACAAGAAACCACCAAAAATTTTAACCAGTCATCGTTCTCACAACACTGAGGACCAGTCATTCGAAATGACTTCTCCATGCATTTTATGCATTGGTAAAAGCACTATGATGAAAAGTGTGATATGTTTTCAGGTATCTCCTATACTAATAGAGCCACATGCTCACCGGTTTGCCACATGATGTAGGCCTGTGGACTGAACAAGAAACCACCAAAAATTTTAACCAGTCATCGTTCTCACAACACTGAGGACCAGTCATTCGAAATGACTTCTCCATGCATTTTATGCATTGGTAAAAGCACTATAATGAAAAGTGTGATATGTTTTCAGGTATCTCCTATACTAATAGAGCCACATGCTCACCGGTTTGCCACATGATGTAGGCCTATGGACTGAACAAGAAACCACCAAAAATTTTAACCAGTCATCGTTCTCACAACACTGAGGACCAGTCATTCGAAATGACTTCTCCATGCATTTTATGCATTGGTAAAAGCACTATGATGAAAAGTGTGATATGTTTTCAGGTATCTCCTATACTAATAGAGCCACATGCTCACCGGTTTGCCACATGATGTAGGCCTATGGACTGAACAAGAAACCACCAAAAATTTTAACCAGTCATCGTTCTCACAACACTGAGGACCAGTCATTCGAAATGACTTCTCCATGCATTTTATGCATTGGTAAAAGCACTATGATGAAAAGTGTGATATGTTTTCAGGTATCTCCTATACTAATAGAGCCACATGCTCACCGGTTTGCCACATGATGTAGGCCTATGGACTGAACAAGAAACCACCAAAAATTTTATCCAGTCATCGTTCTCACAACACTGAGGACCAGTCATTCGAAATGACTTCTCCATGCATTTTATGCATTGGTAAAAGCACTATGATGAAAAGTGTGATATGTTTTCAGGTATCTCCTATACTAATAGAGCCACATGCTCACCGGTTTGCCACATGATGTAGGCCTATGGACTGAACAAGAAACCACCAAAAATTTTAACCAGTCATCGTTCTCACAACACTGAGGAGCAGTCATTCGAAATGACTTCTCCATGCATTTTATGCATTGGTAAAAGCACTATGATGAAAAGTGTGATATGTTTTCAGGTATCTCCTATACTAATAGAGCCACATGCTCACCGGTTTGCCACATGCTGTAGGCCTATGGACTGAACAAGAAACCACCAAAAATTTTAACCAGTCATCGTTCTCACAACACTGAGGACCAGTCATTCGAAATGACTTCTCCATGCATTTTTCATGCATTGGTAAAAGCACTATGATGAAAAGTGTGATATGTTTTCAGGTATCTCCTATACTAATAGAGCCACATGCTCACCGGTTTGCCACATGATGTAGGCCTATGGACTGAACAAGAAACCACCAAAAATTTTAACCAGTCATCGTTCTCACAACACTGAGGACCAGTCATTCGAAATGACTTCTCCATGCATTTTATGCATTGGTAAAAGCACTATGATGAAAAGTGTGATATGTTTTCAGGTATCTCCTATACTAATAGAGCCACATGCTCACCGGTTTGCCACATGATGTAGGCCTATGGACTGAACAAGAAACCACCAAAAATTTTAACCAGTCATCGTTCTCACAACACTGAGGACCAGTCATTCGAAATGACTTCTCCATGCATTTTATGCATTTGTAAAAGCACTATGATGAAAAGTGTGGTATGTTTTCAGGTATCTCCTATACTAATAGAGCCACATGGCTCACCGGTTTGCCACATGATGTAGGCCTATGGACTGAACAAGAAACCACCAAAAATTTTAACCAGTCATCGATCTCACAACACTGAGGACCAGTCATTCGAAATGACTTCTCCATGCATTTTATGCATTGGTAAAAGCACTATGATGAAAAGTGTGATATGTTTTCAGGTATCTCCTATACTAATAGAGCCACATGCTCACCGGTTTGCCACATGATGTAGGCCTATGAACTGAACAAGAAACCACCAAGAATTTTAACCAGTCATCGTTCTCACAACACTGAGGACCAGTCATTCGAAATGACTTCTCCATGCATTTTATGCATTGGTAAAAGCACTATGATGAAAAGTGTGATATGTTTTCAGGTATCTCCTATACTAATAGAGCCACATGCTCACCGGTTTGCCACATGATGTAGGCCTATGGACTGAACAAGAAACCACCAAAAATTTTAACCAGTCATCGTTCTCACAACACTGAGGACCAGTCATTCGAAATGACTTCTCCATGCATTTTATGCATTGGTAAAAGCACTATGATGAAAAGTGTGATATGTTTTCAGGTATCTCCTATACTAATAGAGCCACATGCTCACCGGTTTGCCACATGATGTAGGCCTATGGACTGAACAAGAAACCACCAAAATTTTTAACCAGTCATCGTTCTCACAACACTGAGGACCAGTCATTCGAAATGACTTCTCCATGCATTTTATGCATTGGTAAAAGCACTATGATGAAAAGTGTGATATGTTTTCAGGTATCTCCTATACTAATAGAGCCACATGCTCACCGGTTTGCCACATGATGTAGGCCTATGGACTGAACAAGAAACCACCAAAAATTTTAACCAGTCATCGTTCTCACAACACTGAGGACCAGTCATTCGAAATGACTTCTCCATGCATTTTATGCATTGGTAAAAGCACTATGATGAAAAGTGTGATATGTTTTCAGGTATCTCCTATACTAATAGAGCCACATGCTCACCGGTTTGCCACATGATGTAGGCCTATGGACTGAACAAGAAACCACCAAAAATTTTAACCAGTCATCGTTCTCACAACACTGAGGACCAGTCATTCGAAATGACTTCTCCATGCATTTTATGCATTGGTAAAAGCACTATGATGAAAAGTGTGATATGTTTTCAGGTATCTCCTATACTAATAGAGCCACATGCTCACCGGTTTGCCACATGATGTAGGCCTATGGACTGAACAAGAAACCACCAAAAATTTTAACCAGTCATCGTTCTCACAACACTGAGGACCAGTCATTCGAAATGACTTCTCCATGCATTTTATGCATTGGTAAAAGCACTATGATGAAAAGTGTGATATGTTTTCAGGTATCTCCTATACTAATAGAGCCACATGCTCACCGGTTTGCCACATGATGTAGGCCTATGGACTGAACAAGAAACCACCAAAAATTTTAACCAGTCATCGTTCTCACAACACTGAGGACCAGTCATTCGAAATGACTTCTCCATGCATTTTATGCATTGGTAAAAGCACTATGATGAAAAGTGTGATATGTTTTCTGGTATCTCCTATACTAATAGAGCCACATGCTCACCGGTTTGCCACATGATGTAGGCCTATGGACTGAACAAGAAACCACCAAAAATTTTAACCAGTCATCGTTCTCACAACACTGAGGACCAGTCATTCGAAATGACTTCTCCATGCATTTTATGCATTGGTAAAAGCACTATGATGAAAAGTGTGATATGTTTTCAGGTATCTCCTATACTAATAGAGCCACATGCTCACCGGTTTGCCACATGATGTAGGCCTATGGACTGAACAAGAAACCACCAAAAATTTTAACCAGTCATCGTTCTCACAACACTGAGGACCAGTCATTCGAAATGACTTCTCCATGCATTTTATGCATTGGTAAAAGCACTATGATGAAAAGTGTGATATGTTTTCAGGTATCTCCTATACTAATAGAGCCACATGCTCACCGGTTTGCCACATGATGTAGGCCTATGGACTGAACAAGAAACCACCAAAAATTTTAACCAGTCATCGTTCTCACAACACTGAGGACCAGTCATTCGAAATGACTTCTCCATGCATTTTATGCATTGGTAAAAGCACTATGATGAAAAGTGTGATATGTTTTCAGGTATCTCCTATACTAATAGAGCCACATGCTCACCGGTTTGCCACATGATGTAGGCCTATGGACTGAACAAGAAACCACCAAAAATTTTAACCAGTCATCGTTCTCACAACACTGAGGACCAGTCATTCGAAATGACTTCTCCATGCATTTTATGCATTGGTAAAAGCACTATGATGAAAAGTGTGATATGTTTTCAGGTATCTCCTATACTAATCGAGCCACATGCTCACCGGTTTGCCACATGATGTAGGCCTATGGACTGAACAAGAAACCACCAAAAATTTTAACCAGTCATTGTTCTCACAACACTGAGGACCAGTCATTCGAAATGACTTCTCCATGCATTTTATGCATTGGTAAAAGCACTATGATGAAAAGTGTGATATGTTTTCAGGTATCTCCTATACTAATAGAGCCACATGCTCACCGGTTTGCCACATGATGTAGGCCTATGGACTGAACAAGAAACCACGAAAAATTTTAACCAGTCATCATTCTCACAACACTGAGGACCAGTCATTCGAAATGACTTCTCCATGCATTTTATGCATTGGTAAAAGCACTATGATGAAAAGTGTGATATGTTTTCAGGTATCTCCTATACCTATAAAATGCATGGAGAAGTCATTTCGAATGACTGGTCCTCAGTGTTGTGAGAACGATGACTGGTTAAAATTTTTGGTGGTTTCTTGTTCAGTCCACAGGCCTACATCATGTGGCAAACCGGGGAGCATGTGGCTCTATTAGTATAGGAGATACCTGAAAACATATCACACTTTTCATCATAGTGCTTTTACCAATGCATAAAATGCATGGAGAAGTCATTTCGAATGACTGGTCCTCAGTGTTGTGAGAACGATGACTGGTTAAAATTTTTGGTGGTTTCTTGTTCAGTCCATAGGCCTACATCATGTGGCAAACCGGTGAGCATGTGGCTTTATTAGTATAGGAGATACCTGAAAACATATCACACTTTTCATCATAGTGCTTTTACCAATGCATAAAATGCATGGAGAAGTCATTTCGAATGACTGGTCTTCAGTGTTGTGAGAACGATGACTGGTTAAAATTTTTGGTGGTTTCTTGTTCAGTCCATAGGCCTACATCATGTGGCAAACCGGTGAGCATGTGGCTCTATTAGTATAGGAGATACCTGAAAACATATCACACTTTTCATCATAGTGCTTTTACCAATGCATAAAATGCATGGAGAAGTCATTTCGAATGACTGGTCCTCAGTGTTGTGAGAACGATGACTGGTTAAAATTTTTGGTGGTTTCTTGTTCAGTCCATAGGCCTACATCATGTGGCAAACCGGTGAGCATGTGGCTCTATTAGTATAGGAGATACCTGAAAACATATCACACTTTTCATCATAGTGCTTTTACCAATGCATAAAATGCATGGAGAAGTCATTTCGAATGACTGGTCCTCAGTGTTGTGAGAACGATGACTGGTTAAAATTTTTGGTGGTTTCTTGTTTAGTCCATAGGCCTACAGCATGTGGCAAACCGGTGAGCATGTGGCTCTATTAGTATAGGAGATACCTGAAAATATATCACACTTTTCATCATAGTGCTTTTACCAATGCATAAAATGCATGGAGAAGTCATTTCGAATGACTGGTCTTCAGTGTTGTGAGAACGATGACTGGTTAAAATTTTTGGTGGTTTCTTGTTCAGTCCATAGGCCTACAGCATGTGGCAAACCGGTGAGCATGTGGCTCTATTAGTATAGGAGATACCTGAAAACATATCACACTTTTCATCATAGTGCTTTTACCAATGCATAAAATGCATGGAGAAGTCATTTCGAATGACTGGTCCTCAGTGTTGTGAGAACGATGACTGGTTAAAATTTTTGGTGGTTTCTTGTTCAGTCCATAGGCCTACATCATGTGGCAAACCGGTGAGCATGTGGCTCTATTAGTATAGGAGATACCTGAAAACATATCACACTTTTCATCATAGTGCTTTTACCAATGCATAAAATGCATGGAGAAGTCATTTCGAATGACTGGTCCTCAGTGTTGTGAGAACGATGACTGGTTAAAATTTTTGGTGGTTTCTTGTTCAGTCCATAGGCCTACATCATGTGGCAAACCGGTGAGCATGTGGCTGTATTAGTATATGAGATACCTGAAAACATCACACTTTTCATCATAGTGCTTTTACCAATGCATAAAATGCATGGAGAAGTCATTTCGAATGACTGGTCCTCAGTGTTGTGAGAACGATGACTGGTTAAAATTTTTGGTGGTTTCTTGTTCAGTCCATAGGCCTACATCATGTGGCAAACCGGTGAGCATGTGGCTCTATTAGTATAGGAGATACCTGAAAACATATCACACTTTTCATCATAGTGCTTTTACCAATGCATAAAATGCATGGAGAAGTCATTTCGAATGACTGGTCCTCAGTGTTGTGAGAACGATGACTGGTTAAAATTTTTGGTGGTTTCTTGTTCAGTCCATAGGCCTACATCATGTGGCAAACCGGTGAGCATGTGGCTCTATTAGTATAGGAGATACCTGAAAACATATCACACTTTTCATCATAGTGCTTTTACCAATGCATAAAATGCATGGAGAAGTCATTTCGAATGACTGGTCCTCAGTGTTGTGAGAATGATGACTGGTTAAAATTTTTGGTGGTTTCTTGTTCAGTCCATAGGCCTACATCATGTGGCAAACCGGTGAGCATGTGGCTCTATTAGTATAGGAGATACCTGAAAACATATCACACTTTTCATCATAGTGCTTTTACCAATGCATAAAATGCATGGAGAAGTCATTTCGAATGACTGGTCCTCAGTGTTGTGAGAACGATGACTGGTTAAAATTTTTGGTGGTTTCTTGTTCAGTCCATAGGCCTACATCATGTGGCAAACCGGTGAGCATGTGGCTTTATTAGCATAGGAGATACCTGAAAACATATCACACTTTTCATCATAGTGCTTTTACCAATGCATAAAATGCATGGAGAAGTCATTTCGAATGACTGGTCTTCAGTGTTGTGAGAACGATGACTGGTTAAAATTTTTGGTGGTTTCTTGTTCAGTCCATAGGCCTACATCATGTGGCAAACCGGTGAGCATGTGGCTCTATTAGTATAGGAGATACCTGAAAACATATCACACTTTTCATCATAGTGCTTTTACCAATGCATAAAATGCATGGAGAAGTCATTTCGAATGACTGGTCCTCAGTGTTGTGAGAACGATGACTGGTTAAAATTTTTGGTGGTTTCTTGTTCAGTCCATAGGCCTACATCATGTGGCAAACCGGTGAGCATGTGGCTCTATTAGTATAGGAGATACCTGAAAACATATCACACTTTTCATCATAGTGCTTTTACCAATGCATAAAATGCATGGAGAAGTCATTTCGAATGACTGGTCCTCAGTGTTGTGAGAACGATGACTGGATAAAATTTTTGGTGGTTTCTTGTTCAGTCCATAGGCCTACATCATGTGGCAAACCGGTGAGCATGTGGCTCTATTAGTATAGGAGATACCTGAAAACATATCACACTTTTCATCATAGTGCTTTTACCAATGCATAAAATGCATGGAGAAGTCATTTCGAATGACTGGTCCTCAGTGTTGTGAGAACGATGACTGGTTAAAATTTTTGGTGGTTTCTTGTTCAGTCCATAGGCCTACATCATGTGGCAAACCGGTGAGCATGTGGCTCTATTAGTATAGGAGATACCTGAAAACATATCACACTTTTCATCATAGTGCTTTTACCAATGCATAAAATGCATGGAGAAGTCATTTCGAATGACTGGTCCTCAGTGTTGTGAGAACGATGACTGGTTAAAATTTTTGGTGGTTTCTTGTTCAGTCCATAGGCCTACATCATGTGGCAAACCGGTGAGCATGTGGCTCTATTAGTATAGGAGATACCTGAAAACATATCACACTTTTCATCATAGTGCTTTTACCAATGCATAAAATGCATGGAGAAGTCATTTCGAATGACTGGTCCTCAGTGTTGTGAGAACGATGACTGGTTAAAATTTTTGGTGGTTTCTTGTTCAGTCCATAGGCCTACATCATGTGGCAAACCGGTGAGCATGTGGCTCTATTAGTATAGGAGATACCTGAAAACATATCACACTTTTCATCATAGTGCTTTTACCAATGCATAAAATGCATGGAGAAGTCATTTCGAATGACTGGTCCTCAGTGTTGTGAGAACGATGACTGGTTAAAATTTTTGGTGGTTTCTTGTTCAGTCCATAGGCCTACATCATGTGGCAAACCGGTGAGCATGTGGCTCTATTAGTATAGGAGATACCTGAAAACATATCACACTTTTCATCATAGTGCTTTTACCAATGCATAAAATGCATGGAGAAGTCATTTCGAATGACTGGTCCTCAGTGTTGTGAGAACGATGACTGGATAAAATTTTTGGTGGTTTCTTGTTCAGTCCATAGGCCTACATCATATGGCAAACCGGTGAGCATGTGGCTCTATTAGTATAGGAGATACCTGAAAACATATCACACTTTTCATCATAGTGCTTTTACCAATGCATAAAATGCATGGAGAAGTCATTTCGAATGACTGGTCCTCAGTGTTGTGAGAACGATGACTGGTTAAAATTTTTGGTGGTTTCTTGTTCAGTCCATAGGCCTACATCATGTGGCAAACCGGTGAGAATGTGGCTCTATTAGTATAGGAGATACCTGAAAACATATCACACTTTTCATCATAGTGCTTTTACCAATGCATAAAATGCATGGAGAAGTCATTTCGAATGACTGGTCCTCAGTGTTGTGAGAACGATGACTGGTTAAAATTTTTGGTGGTTTCTTGTTCAGTCCACAGGCCTACATCATGTGGCAAACCGGTGAGCATGTGGCTCTATTAGTATAGGAGATACCTGAAAACATATCACACTTTTCATCATAGTGCTTTTACCAATGCATAAAATGCATGGAGAAGTCATTTCGAATGACTGGTCCTCAGTGTTGTGAGAACGATGACTGGTTAAAATTTTTGGTGGTTTCTTGTTTAGTCCATAGGCCTACAGCATGTGGCAAACCGGTGAGCATGTGGCTCTATTAGTATAGGAGATACCTGAAAATATATCACACTTTTCATCATAGTGCTTTTACCAATGCATAAAATGCATGGAGAAGTCATTTCGAATGACTGGTCCTCAGTGTTGTGAGAACGATGACTGGTTAAAATTTTTGGTGGTTTCTTGTTCAGTCCATAGGCCTACAGCATGTGGCAAACCGGTGAGCATGTGGCTCTATTAGTATAGGAGATACCTGAAAACATATCACACTTTTCATCATAGTGCTTTTACCAATGCATAAAATGCATGGAGAAGTCATTTCGAATGACTGGTCCTCAGTGTTGTGAGAACGATGACTGGTTAAAATTTTTGGTGGTTTCTTGTTCAGTCCATAGGCCTACATCATGTGGCAAACCGGTGAGCATGTGGCTCTATTAGTATAGGAGATACCTGAAAACATATCACACTTTTCATCATAGTGCTTTTACCAATGCATAAAATGCATGGAGAAGTCATTTCGAATGACTGGTCCTCAGTGTTGTGAGAACGATGACTGGTTAAAATTTTTGGTGGTTTCTTGTTCAGTCCATAGGCCTACATCATGTGGCAAACCGGTGAGCATGTGGCTCTATTAGTATAGGAGATACCTGAAAACATATCACACTTTTCATCATAGTGCTTTTACCAATGCATAAAATGCATGGAGAAGTCATTTCGAATGACTGGTCCTCAGTGTTGTGAGAACGATGACTGGTTAAAATTATTGGTGGTTTCTTGTTCAGTCCATAGGCCTACATCATGTGGCAAACCGGTGAGCATGTGGCTCTATTAGTATAGGAGATACCTGAAAACATATCACACTTTTCATCATAGTGCTTTTACCAATGCATAAAATGCATGGAGAAGTCATTTCGAATGACTGGTCCTCAGTGTTGTGAGAACGATGACTGGTTAAAATTTTTGGTGGTTTCTTGTTCAGTCCATAGGCCTACATCATGTGGCAAACCGGTGAGCATGTGGCTCTATTAGTATAGGAGATACCTGAAAACATATCACACGTTTCATCATAGTGCTTTTACCAATGCATAAAATGCATGGAGAAGTCATTTCGAATGACTGGTCCTCAGTGTTGTGAGAACGATGACTGGTTAAAATTTTTGGTGGTTTCTTGTTCAGTCCATAGGCCTACAGCATGTGGCAAACCGGTGAGCATGTGGCTCTATTAGTATAGGAGATACCTGAAAACATATCACACTTTTCATCATAGTGCTTTTACCAATGCATAAAATGCATGGAGAAGTCATTTCGAATGACTGGTCCTCAGTGTTGTGAGAACGATGACTGGTTAAAATTTTTGGTGGTTTCTTGTTCAGTCCATAGGCCTACATCATGTGGCAAACCGGTGAGCATGTGGCTCTATTAGTATAGGAGATACCTGAAAACATATCACACTTTTCATCATAGTGCTTTTACCAATGCATAAAATGCATGGAGAAGTCATTTCGAATGACTGGTGCTCAGTGTTGTGAGAACGATGACTGGTTAAAATTTTTGGTGGTTTCTTGTTCAGTCCATAGGCCTACATCATGTGGCAAACCGGTGAGCATGTGGCTCTATTAGTATAGGAGATACCTGAAAACATATCACACTTTTCATCATAGTGCTTTTACCAATGCATAAAATGCATGGAGAAGTCATTTCGAATGACTGGTCCTCAGTGTTGTGAGAACGATGACTGGTTAAAATTATTGGTGGTTTCTTGTTCAGTCCATAGGCCTACATCATGTGGCAAACCGGTGAGCATGTGGCTCTATTAGTATAGGAGATACCTGAAAACATATCACACTTTTCATCATAGTGCTTTTACCAATGCATAAAATGCATGGAGAAGTCATTTCGAATGACTGGTCCTCAGTGTTGTGAGAACGATGACTGGTTAAAATTTTTGGTGGTTTCTTGTTCAGTCCATAGGCCTACATCATGTGGCAAACCGGTGAGCATGTGGCTCTATTAGTATAGGAGATACCTGAAAACATATCACACGTTTCATCATAGTGCTTTTACCAATGCATAAAATGCATGGAGAAGTCATTTCGAATGACTGGTCCTCAGTGTTGTGAGAACGATGACTGGATAAAATTTTTGGTGGTTTCTTGTTCAGTCCATAGGCCTACATCATGTGGCAAACCGGTGAGCATGTGGCTCTATTAGTATAGGAGATACCTGAAAACATATCACACTTTTCATCATAGTGCTTTTACCAATGCATAAAATGCATGGAGAAGTCATTTCGAATGACTGGTCCTCAGTGTTGTGAGAATGATGACTGGTTAAAATTTTTGGTGGTTTCTTGTTCAGTCCATAGGCCTACATCATGTGGCAAACCGGTGAGCATGTGGCTCTATTAGTATAGGAGATACCTGAAAACATATCACACTTTTCATCATAGTGCTTTTACCAATGCATAAAATGCATGGAGAAGTCATTTCGAATGACTGGTCCTCAGTGTTGTGAGAACGATGACTGGTTAAAATTTTTGGTGGTTTCTTGTTCAGTCCATAGGCCTACATCATGTGGCAAACCGGTGAGCATGTGGCTCTATTAGTATAGGAGATACCTGAAAACATATCACACTTTTCATCATAGTGCTTTTACCAATGCATAAAATGCATGGAGAAGTCATTTCGAATGACTGGTCCTCAGTGTTGTGAGAACGATGACTGGTTAAAATTTTTGGTGGTTTCTTGTTCAGTCCATAGGCCTACATCATGTGGCAAACCGGTGAGCATGTGGCTGTATTAGTATATGAGATACCTGAAAACATCACACTTTTCATCATAGTGCTTTTACCAATGCATAAAATGCATGGAGAAGTCATTTCGAATGACTGGTCCTCAGTGTTGTGAGAACGATGACTGGTTAAAATTTTTGGTGGTTTCTTGTTCAGTCCATAGGCCTACATCATGTGGCAAACCGGTGAGCATGTGGCTCTATTAGTATAGGAGATACCTGAAAACATATCACACTTTTCATCATAGTGCTTTTACCAATGCATAAAATGCATGGAGAAGTCATTTCGAATGACTGGTCCTCAGTGTTGTGAGAACGATGACTGGTTAAAATTTTTGGTGGTTTCTTGTTCAGTCCATAGGCCTACATCATGTGGCAAACCGGTGAGCATGTGGCTCTATTAGTATAGGAGATACCTGAAAACATATCACACTTTTCATCATAGTGCTTTTACCAATGCATAAAATGCATGGAGAAGTCATTTCGAATGACTGGTCCTCAGTGTTGTGAGAATGATGACTGGTTAAAATTTTTGGTGGTTTCTTGTTCAGTCCATAGGCCTACATCATGTGGCAAACCGGTGAGCATGTGGCTCTATTAGTATAGGAGATACCTGAAAACATATCACACTTTTCATCATAGTGCTTTTACCAATGCATAAAATGCATGGAGAAGTCATTTCGAATGACTGGTCCTCAGTGTTGTGAGAACGATGACTGGTTAAAATTTTTGGTGGTTTCTTGTTCAGTCCATAGGCCTACATCATGTGGCAAACCGGTGAGCATGTGGCTTTATTAGCATAGGAGATACCTGAAAACATATCACACTTTTCATCATAGTGCTTTTACCAATGCATAAAATGCATGGAGAAGTCATTTCGAATGACTGGTCTTCAGTGTTGTGAGAACGATGACTGGTTAAAATTTTTGGTGGTTTCTTGTTCAGTCCATAGGCCTACATCATGTGGCAAACCGGTGAGCATGTGGCTCTATTAGTATAGGAGATACCTGAAAACATATCACACTTTTCATCATAGTGCTTTTACCAATGCATAAAATGCATGGAGAAGTCATTTCGAATGACTGGTCCTCAGTGTTGTGAGAACGATGACTGGTTAAAATTTTTGGTGGTTTCTTGTTCAGTCCATAGGCCTACATCATGTGGCAAACCGGTGAGCATGTGGCTCTATTAGTATAGGAGATACCTGAAAACATATCACACTTTTCATCATAGTGCTTTTACCAATGCATAAAATGCATGGAGAAGTCATTTCGAATGACTGGTCCTCAGTGTTGTGAGAACGATGACTGGATAAAATTTTTGGTGGTTTCTTGTTCAGTCCATAGGCCTACATCATGTGGCAAACCGGTGAGCATGTGGCTCTATTAGTATAGGAGATACCTGAAAACATATCACACTTTTCATCATAGTGCTTTTACCAATGCATAAAATGCATGGAGAAGTCATTTCGAATGACTGGTCCTCAGTGTTGTGAGAACGATGACTGGTTAAAATTTTTGGTGGTTTCTTGTTCAGTCCATAGGCCTACATCATGTGGCAAACCGGTGAGCATGTGGCTCTATTAGTATAGGAGATACCTGAAAACATATCACACTTTTCATCATAGTGCTTTTACCAATGCATAAAATGCATGGAGAAGTCATTTCGAATGACTGGTCCTCAGTGTTGTGAGAACGATGACTGGATAAAATTTTTGGTGGTTTCTTGTTCAGTCCATAGGCCTACATCATGTGGCAAACCGGTGAGCATGTGGCTCTATTAGTATAGGAGATACCTGAAAACATATCACACTTTTCATCATAGTGCTTTTACCAATGCATAAAATGCATGGAGAAGTCATTTCGAATGACTGGTCCTCAGTGTTGTGAGAACGATGACTGGTTAAAATTTTTGGTGGTTTCTTGTTCAGTCCATAGGCCTACATCATGTGGCAAACCGGTGAGCATGTGGCTCTATTAGTATAGGAGATACCTGAAAACATATCACACTTTTCATCATAGTGCTTTTACCAATGCATAAAATGCATGGAGAAGTCATTTCGAATGACTGGTCCTCAGTGTTGTGAGAACGATGACTGGTTAAAATTTTTGGTGGTTTCTTGTTCAGTCCATAGGCCTACATCATGTGGCAAACCGGTGAGCATGTGGCTCTATTAGTATAGGAGATACCTGAAAACATATCACACTTTTCATCATAGTGCTTTTACCAATGCATAAAATGCATGGAGAAGTCATTTCGAATGACTGGTCCTCAGTGTTGTGAGAACGATGACTGGTTAAAATTTTTGGTGGTTTCTTGTTCAGTCCATAGGCCTACATCATGTGGCAAACCGGTGAGCATGTGGCTCTATTAGTATAGGAGATACCTGAAAACATATCACACTTTTCATCATAGTGCTTTTACCAATGCATAAAATGCATGGAGAAGTCATTTCGAATGACTGGTCCTCAGTGTTGTGAGAACGATGACTGGTTAAAATTTTTGGTGGTTTCTTGTTCAGTCCATAGGCCTACATCATGTGGCAAACCGGTGAGCATGTGGCTCTATTAGTATAGGAGATACCTGAAAACATATCACACTTTTCATCATAGTGCTTTTACCAATGCATAAAATGCATGGAGAAGTCATTTCGAATGACTGGTCCTCAGTGTTGTGAGAACGATGACTGGTTAAAATTTTTGGTGGTTTCTTGTTCAGTCCATAGGCCTACATCATATGGCAAACCGGTGAGCATGTGGCTCTATTAGTATAGGAGATACCTGAAAACATATCACACTTTTCATCATAGTGCTTTTACCAATGCATAAAATGCATGGAGAAGTCATTTCGAATGACTGGTCCTCAGTGTTGTGAGAACGATGACTGGATAAAATTTTTGGTGGTTTCTTGTTCAGTCCATAGGCCTACATCATGTGGCAAACCGGTGAGCATGTGGCTCTATTAGTATAGGAGATACCTGAAAACATATCACACTTTTCATCATAGTGCTTTTACCAATGCATAAAATGCATGGAGAAGTCATTTCGAATGACTGGTCCTCAGTGTTGTGAGAATGATGACTGGTTAAAATTTTTCGTGGTTTCTTGTTCAGTCCATAGGCCTACATCATGTGGCAAACCGGTGAGCATGTGGCTCTATTAGTATAGGAGATACCTGAAAACATATCACACTTTTCATCATAGTGCTTTTACCAATGCATAAAATGCATGGAGAAGTCATTTCGAATGACTGGTCCTCAGTGTTGTGAGAACAATGACTGGTTAAAATTTTTGGTGGTTTCTTGTTCAGTCCATAGGCCTACATCATGTGGCAAACCGGTGAGCATGTGGCTCGATTAGTATAGGAGATACCTGAAAACATATCACACTTTTCATCATAGTGCTTTTACCAATGCATAAAATGCATGGAGAAGTCATTTCGAATGACTGGTCCTCAGTGTTGTGAGAACGATGACTGGTTAAAATTTTTGGTGGTTTCTTGTTCAGTCCATAGGCCTACATCATGTGGCAAACCGGTGAGCATGTGGCTCTATTAGTATAGGAGATACCTGAAAACATATCACACTTTTCATCATAGTGCTTTTACCAATGCATAAAATGCATGGAGAAGTCATTTCGAATGACTGGTCCTCAGTGTTGTGAGAACGATGACTGGTTAAAATTTTTGGTGGTTTCTTGTTCAGTCCATAGGCCTACATCATGTGGCAAACCGGTGAGCATGTGGCTCTATTAGTATAGGAGATACCTGAAAACATATCACACTTTTCATCATAGTGCTTTTACCAATGCATAAAATGCATGGAGAAGTCATTTCGAATGACTGGTCCTCAGTGTTGTGAGAACGATGACTGGTTAAAATTTTTGGTGGTTTCTTGTTCAGTCCATAGGCCTACATCATGTGGCAAACCGGTGAGCATGTGGCTTTATTAGTATAGGAGATACCTGAAAACATATCACACTTTTCATCATAGTGCTTTTACCAATGCATAAAATGCATGGAGAAGTCATTTCGAATGACTGGTCCTCAGTGTTGTGAGAACGATGACTGGTTAAAATTTTTGGTGGTTTCTTGTTCAGTCCATAGGCCTACATCATGTGGCAAACCGGTGAGCATGTGGCTGTATTAGTATATGAGATACCTGAAAACATCACACTTTTCATCATAGTGCTTTTACCAATGCATAAAATGCATGGAGAAGTCATTTCGAATGACTGGTCCTCAGTGTTGTGAGAATGATGACTGGTTAAAATTTTTGGTGGTTTCTTGTTCAGTCCATAGGCCTACATCATGTGGCAAACCGGTGAGCATGTGGCTCTATTAGTATAGGAGATACCTGAAAACATATCACACTTTTCATCATAGTGCTTTTACCAATGCATAAAATGCATGGAGAAGTCATTTCGAATGACTGGTCCTCAGTGTTGTGAGAATGATGACTGGTTAAAATTTTTCGTGGTTTCTTGTTCAGTCCATAGGCCTACATTATGTGGCAAACCGGTGAGCATGTGGCTCTATTAGTATAGGAGATACCTGAAAACATATCACACTTTTCATCATAGTGCTTTTACCAATGCATAAAATGCATGGAGAAGTCATTTCGAATGACTGGTCCTCAGTGTTGTGAGAACGATGACTGGTTAAAATTTTTGGTGGTTTCTTGTTCAGTCCATAGGCCTACATCATGTGGCAAACCGGTGAGCATGTGGCTCGATTAGTATAGGAGATACCTGAAAACATATCACACTTTTCATCATAGTGCTTTTACCAATGCATAAAATGCATGGAGAAGTCATTTCGAATGACTGGTCCTCAGTGTTGTGAGAACGATGACTGGTTAAAATTTTTGGTGGTTTCTTGTTCAGTCCATAGGCCTACATCATGTGGCAAACCGGTGAGCATGTGGCTCTATTAGTATGGGAGATACCTGAAAACATATCACACTTTTCATCATAGTGCTTTTACCAATGCATAAAATGCATGGAGAAGTCATTTCGAATGACTGGTCCTCAGTGTTGTGAGAACGATGACTGGTTAAAATTTTTGGTGGTTTCTTGTTCAGTCCATAGGCCTACATCATGTGGCAAACCGGTGAGCATGTGGCTCTATTAGTATAGGAGATACCTGAAAACATATCACACTTTTCATCATAGTGCTTTTACCAATGCATAAAATGCATGGAGAAGTCATTTCGAATGACTGGTCCTCAGTGTTGTGAGAACGATGACTGGTTAAAATTTTTGGTGGTTTCTTGTTCAGTCCATAGGCCTACATCATGTGGCAAACCGGTGAGCATGTGGCTCTATTAGTATAGGAGATACCTGAAAACATATCACACTTTTCATCATAGTGCTTTTACCAATGCATAAAATGCATGGAGAAGTCATTTCGAATGACTGGTCCTCAGTGTTGTGAGAACGATGACTGGTTAAAATTTTTGGTGGTTTCTTGTTCAGTCCATAGGCCTACATCATGTGGCAAACCGGTGAGCATGTGGCTCTATTAGTATAGGAGATACCTGAAAACATATCACACTTTTCATCATAGTGCTTTTACCAATGCATAAAATGCATGGAGAAGTCATTTCGAATGACTGGTCCTCAGTGTTGTGAGAACGATGACTGGTTAAAATTTTTGGTGGTTTCTTGTTCAGTCCATAGGCCTACATCATGTGGCAAACCGGTGAGCATGTGGCTCTATTAGTATAGGAGATACCTGAAAACATATCACACTTTTCATCATAGTGCTTTTACCAATGCATAAAATGCATGGAGAAGTCATTTCGAATGACTGGTCCTCAGTGTTGTGAGAACGATGACTGGTTAAAATTTTTGGTGGTTTCTTGTTCAGTCCATAGGCCTACATCATGTGGCAAACTGGTGAGAATGTGGCTCTATTAGTATAGGAGATACCTGAAAACATATCACACTTTTCATCATAGTGCTTTTACCAATGCATAAAATGCATGGAGAAGTCATTTCGAATGACTGGTCCTCAGTGTTGTGAGAACGATGACTGGTTAAAATTTTTGGTGGTTTCTTGTTCAGTCCACAGGCCTACATCATGTGGCAAACCGGTGAGCATGTGGCTCTATTAGTATAGGAGATACCTGAAAACATATCACACTTTTCATCATAGTGCTTTTACCAATGCATAAAATGCATGGAGAAGTCATTTCGAATGACTGGTCCTCAGTGTTGTGAGAACGATGACTGGTTAAAATTTTTGGTGGTTTCTTGTTCAGTCCACAGGCCTACATCATGTGGCAAACCGGTGAGCATGTGGCTCTATTAGTATAGGAGATACCTGAAAACATATCACACTTTTCATCATAGTGCTTTTACCAATGCATAAAATGCATGGAGAAGTCATTTCGAATGACTGGTCCTCAGTGTTGTGAGAACGATGACTGGTTAAAATTTTTGGTGGTTTCTTGTTCAGTCCATAGGCCTACATCATGTGGCAAACCGGTGAGCATGTGGCTCGATTAGTATAGGAGATACCTGAAAACATATCACACTTTTCATCATAGTGCTTTTACCAATGCATAAAATGCATGGAGAAGTCATTTCGAATGACTGGTCCTCAGTGTTGTGAGAACGATGACTGGTTAAAATTTTTGGTGGTTTCTTGTTCAGTCCATAGGCCTACATCATGTGGCAAACCGGTGAGCATGTGGCTCTATTAGTATGGGAGATACCTGAAAACATATCACACTTTTCATCATAGTGCTTTTACCAATGCATAAAATGCATGGAGAAGTCATTTCGAATGACTGGTCCTCAGTGTTGTGAGAACGATGACTGGTTAAAATTTTTGGTGGTTTCTTGTTCAGTCCATAGGCCTACATCATGTGGCAAACCGGTGAGCATGTGGCTCTATTAGTATAGGAGATACCTGAAAACATATCACACTTTTCATCATAGTGCTTTTACCAATGCATAAAATGCATGGAGAAGTCATTTCGAATGACTGGTCCTCAGTGTTGTGAGAACGATGACTGGTTAAAATTTTTGGTGGTTTCTTGTTCAGTCCATAGGCCTACATCATGTGGCAAACCGGTGAGCATGTGGCTCTATTAGTATAGGAGATACCTGAAAACATATCACACTTTTCATCATAGTGCTTTTACCAATGCATAAAATGCATGGAGAAGTCATTTCGAATGACTGGTCCTCAGTGTTGTGAGAACGATGACTGGTTAAAATTTTTGGTGGTTTCTTGTTCAGTCCATAGGCCTACATCATGTGGCAAACCGGTGAGCATGTGGCTCTATTAGTATAGGAGATACCTGAAAACATATCACACTTTTCATCATAGTGCTTTTACCAATGCATAAAATGCATGGAGAAGTCATTTCGAATGACTGGTCCTCAGTGTTGTGAGAACGATGACTGGATAAAATTTTTGGTGGTTTCTTGTTCAGTCCATAGGCCTACATCATGTGGCAAACCGGTGAGCATGTGGCTCTATTAGTATAGGAGATACCTGAAAACATATCACACTTTTCATCATAGTGCTTTTACCAATGCATAAAATGCATGGAGAAGTCATTTCGAATGACTGGTCCTCAGTGTTGTGAGAACGATGACTGGTTAAAATTTTTGGTGGTTTCTTGTTCAGTCCATAGGCCTACATCATGTGGCAAACCGGTGAGAATGTGGCTCTATTAGTATAGGAGATACCTGAAAACATATCACACTTTTCATCATAGTGCTTTTACCAATGCATAAAATGCATGGAGAAGTCATTTCGAATGACTGGTCCTCAGTGTTGTGAGAACGATGACTGGTTAAAATTTTTGGTGGTTTCTTGTTCAGTCCACAGGCCTACATCATGTGGCAAACCGGTGAGCATGTGGCTCTATTAGTATAGGAGATACCTGAAAACATATCACACTTTTCATCATAGTGCTTTTACCAATGCATAAAATGCATGGAGAAGTCATTTCGAATGACTGGTCCTCAGTGTTGTGAGAACGATGACTGGTTAAAATTTTTGGTGGTTTCTTGTTTAGTCCATAGGCCTACAGCATGTGGCAAACCGGTGAGCATGTGGCTCTATTAGTATAGGAGATACCTGAAAATATATCACACTTTTCATCATAGTGCTTTTACCAATGCATAAAATGCATGGAGAAGTCATTTCGAATGACTGGTCCTCAGTGTTGTGAGAACGATGACTGGTTAAAATTTTTGGTGGTTTCTTGTTCAGTCCATAGGCCTACAGCATGTGGCAAACCGGTGAGCATGTGGCTCTATTAGTATAGGAGATACCTGAAAACATATCACACTTTTCATCATAGTGCTTTTACCAATGCATAAAATGCATGGAGAAGTCATTTCGAATGACTGGTCCTCAGTGTTGTGAGAACGATGACTGGTTAAAATTTTTGGTGGTTTCTTGTTCAGTCCATAGGCCTACATCATGTGGCAAACCGGTGAGCATGTGGCTCTATTAGTATAGGAGATACCTGAAAACATATCACACTTTTCATCATAGTGCTTTTACCAATGCATAAAATGCATGGAGAAGTCATTTCGAATGACTGGTCCTCAGTGTTGTGAGAACGATGACTGGTTAAAATTTTTGGTGGTTTCTTGTTCAGTCCATAGGCCTACATCATGTGGCAAACCGGTGAGCATGTGGCTCTATTAGTATAGGAGATACCTGAAAACATATCACACTTTTCATCATAGTGCTTTTACCAATGCATAAAATGCATGGAGAAGTCATTTCGAATGACTGGTCCTCAGTGTTGTGAGAACGATGACTGGTTAAAATTTTTGGTGGTTTCTTGTTCAGTCCATAGGCCTACATCATGTGGCAAACCGGTGAGCATGTGGCTCTATTAGTATAGGAGATACCTGAAAACATATCACACTTTTCATCATAGTGCTTTTACCAATGCATAAAATGCATGGAGAAGTCATTTCGAATGACTGGTCCTCAGTGTTGTGAGAACGATGACTGGTTAAAATTTTTGGTGGTTTCTTGTTCAGTCCATAGGCCTACATCATGTGGCAAACCGGTGAGCATGTGGCTCTATTAGTATAGGAGATACCTGAAAACATATCACACTTTTCATCATAGTGCTTTTACCAATGCATAAAATGCATGGAGAAGTCATTTCGAATGACTGGTCCTCAGTGTTGTGAGAACGATGACTGGTTAAAATTTTTGGTGGTTTCTTGTTCAGTCCATAGGCCTACATCATGTGGCAAACCGGTGAGCATGTGGCTCTATTAGTATAGGAGATACCTGAAAACATATCACACTTTTCAATCATAGTGCTTTTACCAATGCATAAAATGCATGGAGAAGTCATTTCGAATGACTGGTCCTCAGTGTTGTGAGAACGATGACTGGTTAAAATTTTTGGTGGTTTCTTGTTCAGTCCATAGGCCTACATCATGTGGCAAACCGGTGAGCATGTGGCTCTATTAGTATAGGAGATACCTGAAAACATATCACACTTTTCATCATAGTGCTTTTACCAATGCATAAAATGCATGGAGAAGTCATTTCGAATGACTGGTCCTCAGTGTTGTGAGAACGATGACTGGTTAAAATTTTTGGTGGTTTCTTGTTCAGTCCATAGGCCTACATCATGTGGCAAACCGGTGAGCATGTGGCTCTATTAGTATAGGAGATACCTGAAAACATATCACACTTTTCATCATAGTGCTTTTACCAATGCATAAAATGCATGGAGAAGTCATTTCGAATGACTGGTCCTCAGTGTTGTGAGAACGATGACTGGTTAAAATTTTTGGTGGTTTCTTGTTCAGTCCATAGGCCTACATCATGTGGCAAACCGGTGAGCATGTGGCTCTATTAGTATAGGAGATACCTGAAAACATATCACACTTTTCATCATAGTGCTTTTACCAATGCATAAAATGCATGGAGAAGTCATTTCGAATGACTGGTCCTCAGTGTTGTGAGAACGATGACTGGTTAAAATTTTTGGTGGTTTCTTGTTCAGTCCATAGGCCTACATCATGTGGCAAACCGGTGAGCATGTGGCTCTATTAGTATAGGAGATACCTGAAAACATATCACACTTTTCATCATAGTGCTTTTACCAATGCATAAAATGCATGGAGAAGTCATTTCGAATGACTGGTCCTCAGTGTTGTGAGAACGATGACTGGATAAAATTTTT
Source organism: Ranitomeya imitator (assembly GCF_032444005.1). NCBI lineage: Eukaryota > Metazoa > Chordata > Amphibia > Anura > Dendrobatidae > Ranitomeya > Ranitomeya imitator. The sequence goes on from NW_027194531.1 coordinate 32,855, forward strand.
GGTGGTTTATTGTTCAGTCCATAGGCCTACATCATGTGGCAAACCGGTGAGCATGTGGCTCTATTAGTATAGGAGATACCTGAAAACATATCACACTTTTCATCATAGTGCTTTTACCAATGCATAAAATGCATGGAGAAGTCATTTCGAATGACTGGTCCTCAGTGTTGTGAGAATGATGACTGGTTAAAATTTTTGGTGGTTTCTTGTTCAGTCCATAGGCCTACATCATGTGGCAAACCGGTGAGCATGTGGCTCTATTAGTATAGGAGATACCTGAAAACATATCACACTTTTCATCATAGTGCTTTTACCAATGCATAAAATGCATGGAGAAGTCATTTCGAATGACTGGTCCTCAGTGTTGTGAGAACGATGACTGGTTAAAATTTTTGGTGGTTTCTTGTTCAGTCCATAGGCCTACATCATGTGGCAAACCGGTGAGCATGTGGCTCGATTAGTATAGGAGATACCTGAAAACATATCACACTTTTCATCATAGTGCTTTTACCAATGCATAAAATGCATGGAGAAGTCATTTCGAATGACTGGTCCTCAGTGTTGTGAGAACGATGACTGGTTAAAATTTTTGGTGGTTTCTTGTTCAGTCCATAGGCCTACATCATGTGGCAAACCGGTGAGCATGTGGCTCTATTAGTATAGGAGATACCTGAAAACATATCACACTTTTCATCATAGTGCTTTTACCAATGCATAAAATGCATGGAGAAGTCATTTCGAATGACTGGTCCTCAGTGTTGTGAGAACGATGACTGGTTAAAATTTTTGGTGGTTTCTTGTTCAGTCCATAGGCCTACATCATGTGGCAAACCGGTGAGCATGTGGCTCTATTAGTATAGGAGATACCTGAAAACATATCACACTTTTCATCATAGTGCTTTTACCAATGCATAAAATGCATGGAGAAGTCATTTCGAATGACTGGTCCTCAGTGTTGTGAGAACGATGACTGGTTAAAATTTTTGGTGGTTTCTTGTTCAGTCCATAGGCCTACATCATGTGGCAAACCGGTGAGCATGTGGCTCTATTAGTATAGGAGATACCTGAAAACATATCACACTTTTCATCATAGTGCTTTTACCAATGCATAAAATGCATGGAGAAGTCATTTCGAATGACTGGTCCTCAGTGTTGTGAGAACGATGACTGGTTAAAATTTTTGGTGGTTTCTTGTTCAGTCCATAGGCCTACAGCATGTGGCAAACCGGTGAGCATGTGGCTCTATTAGTATAGGAGATACCTGAAAACATATCACACTTTTCATCATAGTGCTTTTACCAATGCATAAAATGCATGGAGAAGTCATTTCGAATGACTGGTCCTCAGTGTTGTGAGAACGATGACTGGTTAAAATTTTTGGTGGTTTCTTGTTCAGTCCATAGGCCTACATCATGTGGCAAACCGGTGAGCATGTGGCTCTATTAGTATAGGAGATACCTGAAAACATATCACTGAGGACCAGTCATTCGAAATGACTTCTCCATGCATTTTATGCATTGGTAAAAGCACTATGATGAAAAGTGTGATATATTTTCAGGTATCTCCTATACTAATAGAGCCACATGCTCACCGGTTTGCCACATGCTGTAGGCCTATGGACTGAACAAGAAACCACCAAAAATTTTAACCAGTCATCGTTCTCACAACACTGAGGACCAGTCATTCGAAATGACTTCTCCATGCATTTTATGCATTGGTAAAAGCACTATGATGAAAAGTGTGATATGTTTTCAGGTATCTCCTATACTAATAGAGCCACATGCTCACCGGTTTGCCACATGATGTAGGCCTGTGGACTGAACAAGAAACCACCAAAAATTTTAACCAGTCATCGTTCTCACAACACTGAGGACCAGTCATTCGAAATGACTTCTCCATGCATTTTATGCATTGGTAAAAGCACTATGATGAAAAGTGTGATATGTTTTCAGGTATCTCCTATACTAATAGAGCCACATGCTCACCGGTTTGCCACATGATGTAGGCCTATGGACTGAACAAGAAACCACCAAAAATTTTAACCAGTCATCGTTCTCACAACACTGAGGACCAGTCATTCGAAATGACTTCTCCATGCATTTTATGCATTGGTAAAAGCACTATGATGAAAAGTGTGATATGTTTTCAGGTATCTCCTATACTAATAGAGCCACATGCTCACCGGTTTGCCACATGATGTAGGCCTATGGACTGAACAAGAAACCACCAAAAATTTTATCCAGTCATCGTTCTCACAACACTGAGGACCAGTCATTCGAAATGACTTCTCCATGCATTTTATGCATTGGTAAAAGCACTATGATGAAAAGTGTGATATGTTTTCAGGTATCTCCTATACTAATAGAGCCACATGCTCACCGGTTTGCCACATGATGTAGGCCTATGGACTGAACAAGAAACCACCAAAAATTTTAACCAGTCATCGTTCTCACAACACTGAGGACCAGTCATTCGAAATGACTTCTCCATGCATTTTATGCATTGGTAAAAGCACTATGATGAAAAGTGTGATATGTTTTCAGGTATCTCCTATACTAATAGAGCCACATGCTCACCGGTTTGCCACATGATGTAGGCCTATGGACTGAACAAGAAACCACCAAAAATTTTAACCAGTCATCGTTCTCACAACACTGAGGACCAGTCATTCGAAATGACTTCTCCATGCATTTTATGCATTGGTAAAAGCACTATGATTGAAAAGTGTGATATGTTTTCAGGTATCTCCTATACTAATAGAGCCACATGCTCACCGGTTTGCCACATGATGTAGGCCTATGGACTGAACAAGAAACCACCAAAAATTTTAACCAGTCATCGTTCTCACAACACTGAGGACCAGTCATTCGAAATGACTTCTCCATGCATTTTATGCATTGGTAAAAGCACTATGATGAAAAGTGTGATATGTTTTCAGGTATCTCCTATACTAATAGAGCCACATGCTCACCGGTTTGCCACATGATGTAGGCCTATGGACTGAACAAGAAACCACCAAAAATTTTAACCAGTCATCGTTCTCACAACACTGAGGACCAGTCATTCGAAATGACTTCTCCATGCATTTTATGCATTGGTAAAAGCACTATGATGAAAAGTGTGATATGTTTTCAGGTATCTCCTATACTAATAGAGCCACATGCTCACCGGTTTGCCACATGATGTAGGCCTATGGACTGAACAAGAAACCACCAAAAATTTTAACCAGTCATCGTTCTCACAACACTGAGGACCAGTCATTCGAAATGACTTCTCCATGCATTTTATGCATTGGTAAAAGCACTATGATGAAAAGTGTGATATGTTTTCAGGTATCTCCTATACTAATAGAGCCACATGCTCACCGGTTTGCCACATGATGTAGGCCTATGGACTGAACAAGAAACCACCAAAAATTTTAACCAGTCATCGTTCTCACAACACTGAGGACCAGTCATTCGAAATGACTTCTCCATGCATTTTATGCATTGGTAAAAGCACTATGATGAAAAGTGTGATATGTTTTCAGGTATCTCCTATACTAATCGAGCCACATGCTCACCGGTTTGCCACATGATGTAGGCCTATGGACTGAACAAGAAACCACCAAAAATTTTAACCAGTCATCGTTCTCACAACACTGAGGACCAGTCATTCGAAATGACTTCTCCATGCATTTTATGCATTGGTAAAAGCACTATGATGAAAAGTGTGATATGTTTTCAGGTATCTCCTATACTAATAGAGCCACATGCTCACCGGTTTGCCACATGATGTAGGCCTATGGACTGAACAAGAAACCACGAAAAATTTTAACCAGTCATCGTTCTCACAACACTGAGGACCAGTCATTCGAAATGACTTCTCCATGCATTTTATGCATTGGTAAAAGCACTATGATGAAAAGTGTGATATGTTTTCAGGTATCTCCTATACTAATAGAGCCACATGCTCACCGGTTTGCCACATGATGTAGGCCTATGGACTGAACAAGAAACCACCAAAAATTTTATCCAGTCATCGTTCTCACAACACTGAGGACCAGTCATTCGAAATGACTTCTCCATGCATTTTATGCATTGGTAAAAGCACTATGATGAAAAGTGTGATATGTTTTCAGGTATCTCCTATACTAATAGAGCCACATGCTCACCGGTTTGCCACATGATGTAGGCCTATGGACTGAACAAGAAACCACCAAAAATTTTAACCAGTCATCGTTCTCACAACACTGAGGACCAGTCATTCGAAATGACTTCTCCATGCATTTTATGCATTGGTAAAAGCACTATGATGAAAAGTGTGATATGTTTTCAGGTATCTCCTATACTAATAGAGCCACATGCTCACCGGTTTGCCACATGATGTAGGCCTATGGACTGAACAAGAAACCACCAAAAATTTTAACCAGTCATCGTTCTCACAACACTGAGGACCAGTCATTCGAAATGACTTCTCCATGCATTTTATGCATTGGTAAAAGCACTATGATGAAAAGTGTGATATGTTTTCAGGTATCTCCTATACTAATCGAGCCACATGCTCACCGGTTTGCCACATGATGTAGGCCTATGGACTGAACAAGAAACCACCAAAAATTTTAACCAGTCATCGTTCTCACAACACTGAGGACCAGTCATTCGAAATGACTTCTCCATGCATTTTATGCATTGGTAAAAGCACTATGATGAAAAGTGTGATATGTTTTCAGGTATCTCCTATACTAATAGAGCCACATGCTCACCGGTTTGCCACATGATGTAGGCCTATGGACTGAACAAGAAACCACGAAAAATTTTAACCAGTCATCATTCTCACAACACTGAGGACCAGTCATTCGAAATGACTTCTCCATGCATTTTATGCATTGGTAAAAGCACTATGATGAAAAGTGTGATATGTTTTCAGGTATCTCCTATACTAATAGAGCCACATGCTCACCGGTTTGCCACATGATGTAGGCCTATGGACTGAACAATAAACCACCAAAAATTTT
>NW_027194532.1:0-68085 GCF_032444005.1 Ranitomeya imitator
CAATGCATAAAATGCATGGAGAAGTCATTTCGAATGACTGGTCCTCAGTGTTGTGAGAACGATGACTGGTTAAAATTTTTGGTGGTTTCTTGTTCAGTCCATAGGCCTACATAATGTGGCAAACCGGTGAGCATGTGGCTCTATTAGTATAGGAGATACCTGAAAACATATCACACTTTTCATCATAGTGCTTTTACCAATGCATAAAATGCATGGAGAAGTCATTTCGAATGACTGGTCCTCAGTGTTGTGAGAACGATGACTGGTTAAAATTTTTGGTGGTTTCTTGTTCAGTCCATAGGCCTACATCATGTGGCAAACCGGTGAGCATGTGGCTCTGTTAGTATAGGAGATACCTGCTGACAAACCTATCACACTTTTATCATAGTGCTTTTACAATGCATAAAATGCATGGAGAAGTCATTTCGATGACCTGGTCCTCAGTGTTGTGAGAACGATGACTGGTTAAATTTTTGGTGGTTTCTTGTTCAGTCCCATAGGCTACATCATGTGGCAAACCGGTGAGCATGTGGCTCTAATAATATAGGAGATACCTGAAAACATATCACACTTTTCATCATAGTGCTTTTACCAATGCATAAAATGCATGGAGAAGTCATTTCGAATGACTGGTCCTCAGTGTTGTGAGAACGATGACTGGTTAAAATTTTTGGTGGTTTCTTGTTCAGTCCATAGGCCTACATCATGTGGCAAACCGGTGAGCATGTGGCTCTAATAAGTATAGGAGATACCTGAAAAAATATCACACTTTTCATCATAGTGCTTTTACCAATGCATAAAATGCATGGAGAAGTCATTTCGAATGACTGGTCCTCAGTGTTGTGAGAACGATGACTGGTTAAAATTTTTGGTGGTTTCTTGTTCAGTCCATAGGCCTACATCATGTGGCAAAACCGGTGAGCATGTGGCTCTATTAGTATAGGAGATACCTGAAAACATATCACACTTTTCATCATAGTGCTTTTACCAATGCATAAAATGCATGGAGAAGTCATTTCGAATGACTGGTCCTCAGTGTTGTGAGAACGATGACTGGTTAAAATTTTTGGTGGTTTCTTGTTCAGTCCATAGGCCTACATCATGTGGCAAACCGGTGAGCATGTGGCTCTATTAGTATAGGAGATACCTGAAAACATATCACACTTTTCATCATAGTGCTTTTACCAATGCATAAAATGCATGGAGAAGTCATTTCGAATGACTGGTCCTCAGTGTTGTGAGAACGATGACTGGTTAAAATTTTTGGTGGTTTCTTGTTCAGTCCATAGGCCTACATCATGTGGCAAACCGGTGAGCATGTGGCTCTATTAGTATAGGAGATACCTGAAAACATATCACACTTTTCATCATAGTGCTTTTACCAATGCATAAAATGCATGGAGAAGTCATTTCGAATGACTGGTCCTCAGTGTTGTGAGAACGATGACTGGTTAAAATTTTTGGTGGTTTCTTGTTCAGTCCATAGGCCTACATCATGTGGCAAACCGGTGAGCATGTGGCTCTATTAGTATAGGAGATACCTGAAAACATATCACACTTTTCATCATAGTGCTTTTACCAATGCATAAAATGCATGGAGAAGTCATTTCGAATGACTGGTCCTCAGTGTTGTGAGAACGATGACTGGTTAAAATTTTTGGTGGTTTCTTGTTCAGTCCATAGGCCTACATCATGTGGCAAACCGGTGAGCATGTGGCTCTATTAGTATAGGAGATACCTGAAAACATATCACACTTTTCATCATAGTGCTTTTACCAATGCATAAAATGCATGGAGAAGTCATTTCGAATGACTGGTCCTCAGTGTTGTGAGAACGATGACTGGTTAAAATTTTTGGTGGTTTCTTGTTCAGTCCATAGGCCTACATCATGTGGCAAACCGGTGAGCATGTGGCTCTATTAGTATAGGAGATACCTGAAAACATATCACACTTTTCATCATAGTGCTTTTACCAATGCATAAAATGCATGGAGAAGTCATTTCGAATGACTGGTCCTCAGTGTTGTGAGAACGATGACTGGTTAAAATTTTTGGTGGTTTCTTGTTCAGTCCATAGGCCTACATCATGTGGCAAACCGGTGAGCATGTGGCTCTATTAGTATAGGAGATACCTGAAAACATATCACACTTTTCATCATAGTGCTTTTACCAATGCATAAAATGCATGGAGAAGTCATTTCGAATGACTGGTCCTCAGTGTTGTGAGAACGATGACTGGTTAAAATTTTGGGTGGTTTCTTGTTCAGTCCATAGGCCTACATCATGTGGCAAACCGGTGAGCATGTGGCTCTATTAGTATAGGAGATACCTGAAAACATATCACACTTTTCATCATAGTGCTTTTACCAATGCATAAAATGCATGGAGAAGTCATTTCGAATGACTGGTCCTCAGTGTTGTGAGAACGATGACTGGTTAAAATTTTTGGTGGTTTCTTGTTCAGTCCATAGGCCTACATCATGTGGCAAACCGGTGAGCATGTGGCTCTATTAGTATAGGAGATACCTGAAAACATATCACACTTTTCATCATAGTGCTTTTACCAATGCATAAAATGCATGGAGAAGTCATTTCGAATGACTGGTCCTCAGTGTTGTGAGAACGATGACTGGTTAAAATTTTTGGGTGGTTTCTTGTTCAGTCCATAGGCCTACATCATGTGGCAAACCGGTGAGCATGTGGCTCTATTAGTATAGGAGATACCTGAAAACATATCACACTTTTCATCATAGTGCTTTTACCAATGCATAAAATGCATGGAGAAGTCATTTCGAATGACTGGTCCTCAGTGTTGTGAGAACGATGACTGGTTAAAATTTTGGTGGTTTCTTGTTCAGTCCATAGGCCTACATCATGTGGCAAACCGGTGAGCATGTGGCTCTATTAGTATAGGAGATACCTGAAAACATATCACACTTTTCATCATAGTGCTTTTACCAATGCATAAAATGCATGGAGAAGTCATTTCGAATGACTGGTCCTCAGTGTTGTGAGAACGATGACTGGTTAAAATTTTTGGTGGTTTCTTGTTCAGTCCATAGGCCTACATCATGTGGCAAACCGGTGAGCATGTGGCTCTATTAGTATAGGAGATACCTGAAAACATATCACACTTTTCATCATAGTGCTTTTACCAATGCATAAAATGCATGGAGAAGTCATTTCGAATGACTGGTCCTCAGTGTTGTGAGAACGATGACTGGTTAAAATTTTTGGTGGTTTCTTGTTCAGTCCATAGGCCTACATCATGTGGCAAACCGGTGAGCATGTGGCTCTATTAGTACAGGAGATACCTGAAAACATATCACACTTTTCATCATAGTGCTTTTACCAATGCATAAAATGCATGGAGAAGTCATTTCGAATGACTGGTCCTCAGTGTTGTGAGAACGATGACTGGTTAAAATTTTTGGTGGTTTCTTGTTCAGTCCATAGGCCTACATCATGTGGCAAACCGGTGAGCATGTGGCTCTATTAGTATAGGAGATACCTGAAAACATATCACACTTTTCATCATAGTGCTTTTACCAATGCATAAAATGCATGGAGAAGTCATTTCGAATGACTGGTCCTCAGTGTTGTGAGAACGATGACTGGTTAAAATTTTTGGTGGTTTCTTGTTCAGTCCATAGGCCTACATCATGTGGCAAACCGGTGAGCATGTGGCTCTATTAGTATAGGAGATACCTGAAAACATATCACACTTTTCATCATAGTGCTTTTACCAATGCATAAAATGCATGGAGAAGTCATTTCGAATGACTGGTCCTCAGTGTTGTGAGAACGATGACTGGTTAAAATTTTGGGTGGTTTCTTGTTCAGTCCATAGGCCTACATCATGTGGCAAACCGGTGAGCATGTGGCTCTATTAGTATAGGAGATACCTGAAAACATATCACACTTTTCATCATAGTGCTTTTACCAATGCATAAAATGCATGGAGAAGTCATTTCGAATGACTGGTCCTCAGTGTTGTGAGAACGATGACTGGTTAAAATTTTTGGTGGTTTCTTGTTCAGTCCATAGGCCTACATCATGTGGCAAACCGGTGAGCATGTGGCTCTATTAGTATAGGAGATGCCTGAAAACATATCACACTTTTCATCATAGTGCTTTTACCAATGCATAAAATGCATGGAGAAGTCATTTCGAATGACTGGTCCTCAGTGTTGTGAGAACGATGACTGGTTAAAATTTTTGGTGGTTTCTTGTTCAGTCCATAGGCCTACATCATGTGGCAAACCGGTGAGCATGTGGCTCTATTAGTATAGGAGATACCTGAAAACATATCACACTTTTCATCATAGTGCTTTTACCAATGCATAAAATGCATGGAGAAGTCATTTCGAATGACTGGTCCTCAGTGTTGTGAGAACGATGACTGGTTAAAATTTTTGGTGGTTTCTTGTTCAGTCCATAGGCCTACATCATGTGGCAAACCGGTGAGCATGTGGCTCTATTAGTACAGGAGATACCTGAAAACATATCACACTTTTCATCATAGTGCTTTTACCAATGCATAAAATGCATGGAGAAGTCATTTCGAATGACTGGTCCTCAGTGTTGTGAGAACGATGACTGGTTAAAATTTTTGGTGGTTTCTTGTTCAGTCCATAGGCCTACATCATGTGGCAAACCGGTGAGCATGTGGCTCTATTAGTATAGGAGATACCTGAAAACATATCACACTTTTCATCATAGTGCTTTTACCAATGCATAAAATGCATGGAGAAGTCATTTCGAATGACTGGTCCTCAGTGTTGTGAGAACGATGACTGGTTAAAATTTTTGGTGGTTTCTTGTTCAGTCCATAGGCCTACATCATGTGGCAAACCGGTGAGCATGTGGCTCTATTAGTATAGGAGATACCTGAAAACATATCACACTTTTCATCATAGTGCTTTTACCAATGCATAAAATGCATGGAGAAGTCATTTCGAATGACTGGTCCTCAGTGTTGTGAGAACAATGACTGGTTAAAATTTTTGGTGGTTTCTTGTTCAGTCCATAGGCCTACATCATGTGGCAAACCGGTGAGCATGTGGCTCTATTAGTATAGGAGATACCTGAAAACATATCACACTTTTCATCATAGTGCTTTTACCAATGCATAAAATGCATGGAGAAGTCATTTCGAATGACTGGTCCTCAGTGTTGTGAGAACGATGACTGGTTAAAATTTTTGGTGGTTTCTTGTTCAGTCCATAGGCCTACATCATGTGGCAAACCGGTGAGCATGTGGCTCTAATAATATAGGAGATACCTGAAAAAATATCACACTTTTCATCATAGTGCTTTTACCAATGCATAAAATGCATGGAGAAGTCATTTCGAATGACTGGTCCTCAGTGTTGTGAGAACAATGACTGGTTAAAATTTTTGGTGGTTTCTTGTTCAGTCCATAGGCCTACATCATGTGGCAAACCGGTGAGCATGTGGCTCTATTAGTATAGGAGATACCTGAAAACATATCACACTTTTCATCATAGTGCTTTTACCAATGCATAAAATGCATGGAGAAGTCATTTCGAATGACTGGTCCTCAGTGTTGTGAGAACGATGACTGGTTAAAATTTTTGGTGGTTTCTTGTTCAGTCCATAGGCCTACATCATGTGGCAAACCGGTGAGCATGTGGCTCTATTAGTATAGGAGATACTTGAAAACATATCACACTTTTCATCATAGTGCTTTTACCAATGCATAAAATGCATGGAGAAGTCATTTCGAATGACTGGTCCTCAGTGTTGTGAGAACGATGACTGGTTAAAATTTTTGGTGGTTTCTTGTTCAGTCCATAGGCCTACATCATGTGGCAAACCGGTGAGCATGTGGCTCTATTAGTATAGGAGATACCTGAAAACATATCACACTTTTCATCATAGTGCTTTTACCAATGCATAAAATGCATGGAGAAGTCATTTCGAATGACTGGTCCTCAGTGTTGTGAGAACGATGACTGGTTAAAATTTTTGGTGGTTTCTTGTTCAGTCCATAGGCCTACATCATGTGGCAAACCGGTGAGCATGTGGCCCTAATAATATAGGAGATACCTGAAAACATATCACACTTTTCATCATAGTGCTTTTACCAATGCATAAAATGCATGGAGAAGTCATTTCGAATGACTGGTCCTCAGTGTTGTGAGAACGATGACTGGTTAAAATTTTTGGTGGTTTCTTGTTCAGTCCATAGGCCTACATCATGTGGCAAACCGGTGAGCATGTGGCTCTATTAGTATAGGAGATACCTGAAAACATATCACACTTTTCATCATAGTGCTTTTACCAATGCATAAAATGCATGGAGAAGTCATTTCGAATGACTGGTCCTCAGTGTTGTGAGAACGATGACTGGTTAAAATTTTTGGTGGTTTCTTGTTCAGTCCATAGGCCTACATCATGTGGCAAACCGGTGAGCATGTGGCTCTATTAGTATAGGAGATACTTGAAAACATATCACACTTTTCATCATAGTGCTTTTACCAATGCATAAAATGCATGGAGAAGTCATTTCGAATGACTGGTCCTCAGTGTTGTGAGAACGATGACTGGTTAAAATTTTTGGTGGTTTCTTGTTCAGTCCATAGGCCTAAATCATGTGGCAAACCGGTGAGCATGTGGCTCTATTAGTATAGGAGATACCTGAAAACATATCACACTTTTCATCATAGTGCTTTTACCAATGCATAAAATGCATGGAGAAGTCATTTTGAATGACTGGTCCTCAGTGTTGTGAGAACGATGACTGGTTAAAATTTTTGGTGGTTTCTTGTTCAGTCCATAGGCCTACATCATGTGGCAAACCGGTGAGCATGTGGCTCTATTAGTATAGGAGATACCTGAAAACATATCACACTTTTCATCATAGTGCTTTTACCAATGCATAAAATGCATGGAGAAGTCATTTCGAATGACTGGTCCTCAGTGTTGTGAGAACGATGACTGGTTAAAATTTTTGGTGGTTTCTTGTTCAGTCCATAGGCCTACATCATGTGGCAAACCGGTGAGCATATGGCTCTATTAGTATAGGAGATACCTGAAAACATATCACACTTTTCATCATAGTGCTTTTACCAATGCATAAAATGCATGGAGAAGTCATTTCTAATGACTGGTCCTCAGTGTTGTGAGAACGATGACTGGTTAAAATTTTTGGTGGTTTCTTGTTCAGTCCATAGGCCCACATCATGTGACAAACCTGTGAGCATGTGGCTCTATTAGTATAGGAGATACCTGAAAACATATCACACTTTTCATCATAGTGCTTTTACCAATGCATAAAATGCATGGAGAAGTCATTTCGAATGACTGGTCCTCAGTGTTGTGAGAACGATGACTGGTTAAAATTTTTGGTGGTTTCTTGTTCAGTCCATAGGCCTACATCATGTGGCAAACCGGTGAGCATGTGGCTCTATTAGTATAGGAGATACCTGAAAACATATCACACTTTTCATCATAGTGCTTTTACCAATGCATAAAATGCATGGAGAAGTCATTTCGAATGACTGGTCCTCAGTGTTGTGAGAACGATGACTGGTTAAAATTTTTGGTGGTTTCTTGTTCAGTCCATAGGCCCACATCATGTGGCAAACCGGTGAGCATGTGGCTCTATTAGTATAGGAGATACCTGAAAACATATCACACTTTTCATCATAGTGCTTTTACCAATGCATAAAATGCATGGAGAAGTCATTTCGAATGACTGGTCCTCAGTGTTGTGAGAACGATGACTGGTTAAAATTTTTGGTGGTTTCTTGTTCAGTCCATAGGCCTACATCATGTGGCAAACCGGTGAGTATGTGGCTCTAATAATATAGGAGATACCTGAAAAAATATCACACTTTTCATCATAGTGCTTTTACCAATGCATAAAATGCATGGAGAAGTCATTTCGAATGACTGGTCCTCAGTGTTGTGAGAACGATGACTGGTTAAAATTTTTGGTGGTTTCTTGTTCAGTCCATAGGCCTAAATCATGTGGCAAACCGGTGAGCATGTGGCTCTATTAGTATAGGAGATACCTGAAAACATATCACACTTTTCATCATAGTGCTTTTACCAATGCATAAAATGCATGGAGAAGTCATTTTGAATGACTGGTCCTCAGTGTTGTGAGAACGATGACTGGTTAAAATTTTTGGTGGTTTCTTGTTCAGTCCATAGGCCTACATCATGTGGCAAACCGGTGAGCATGTGGCTCTATTAGTATAGGAGATACCTGAAAACATATCACACTTTTCATCATAGTGCTTTTACCAATGCATAAAATGCATGGAGAAGTCATTTCGAATGACTGGTCCTCAGTGTTGTGAGAACAATGACTGGTTAAAATTTTTGGTGGTTTCTTGTTCAGTCCATAGGCCTACATCATGTGGCAAACCGGTGAGCATGTGGCTCTATTAGTATAGGAGCTACCTGAAAACATATCACACTTTTCATCATAGTGCTTTTACCAATGCATAAAATGCATGGAGAAGTCATTTCGAATGACTGGTCCTCAGTGTTGTGAGAACGATGACTGGTTAAAATTTTTGGTGGTTTCTTGTTCAGTCCATAGGCCCACATCATGTGGCAAACCGGTGAGCATGTGGCTCTATTAGTATAGGAGATACCTGAAAACATATCACACTTTTCATCATAGTGCTTTTACCAATGCATAAAATGCATGGAGAAGTCATTTCGAATGACTGGTCCTCAGTGTTGTGAGAACAATGACTGGTTAAAATTTTTGGTGGTTTCTTGTTCAGTCCATAGGCCTACATCATGTGGCAAACCGGTGAGCATGTGGCTCTATTAGTATAGGAGATACCTGAAAACATATCACACTTTTCATCATAGTGCTTTTACCAATGCATAAAATGCATGGAGAAGTCATTTTGAATGACTGGTCCTCAGTGTTGTGAGAACGATGACTGGTTAAAATTTTTGGTGGTTTCTTGTTCAGTCCATAGGCCTACATCATGTGGCAAACCGGTGAGCATATGGCTCTATTAGTATAGGAGATACCTGAAAACATATCACACTTTTCATCATAGTGCTTTTACCAATGCATAAAATGCATGGAGAAGTCATTTCGAATGACTGGTCCTCAGTGTTGTGAGAACGATGACTGGTTAAAATTTTTGGTGGTTTCTTGTTCAGTCCATAGGCCTACATCATGTGGCAAACCGGTGAGTATGTGGCTCTAATAATATAGGAGATACCTGAAAAAATATCACACTTTTCATCATAGTGCTTTTACCAATGCATAAAATGCATGGAGAAGTCATTTCGAATGACTGGTCCTCAGTGTTGTGAGAACGATGACTGGTTAAAATTTTTGGTGGTTTCTTGTTCAGTCCATAGGCCTAAATCATGTGGCAAACCGGTGAGCATGTGGCTCTATTAGTATAGGAGATACCTGAAAACATATCACACTTTTCATCATAGTGCTTTTACCAATGCATAAAATGCATGGAGAAGTCATTTTGAATGACTGGTCCTCAGTGTTGTGAGAACGATGACTGGTTAAAATTTTTGGTGGTTTCTTGTTCAGTCCATAGGCCTACATCATGTGGCAAACCGGTGAGCATGTGGCTCTATTAGTATAGGAGATACCTGAAAACATATCACACTTTTCATCATAGTGCTTTTACCAATGCATAAAATGCATGGAGAAGTCATTTCGAATGACTGGTCCTCAGTGTTGTGAGAACAATGACTGGTTAAAATTTTTGGTGGTTTCTTGTTCAGTCCATAGGCCTACATCATGTGGCAAACCGGTGAGCATGTGGCTCTATTAGTATAGGAGCTACCTGAAAACATATCACACTTTTCATCATAGTGCTTTTACCAATGCATAAAATGCATGGAGAAGTCATTTCGAATGACTGGTCCTCAGTGTTGTGAGAACGATGACTGGTTAAAATTTTTGGTGGTTTCTTGTTCAGTCCATAGGCCCACATCATGTGGCAAACCGGTGAGCATGTGGCTCTATTAGTATAGGAGATACCTGAAAACATATCACACTTTTCATCATAGTGCTTTTACCAATGCATAAAATGCATGGAGAAGTCATTTCGAATGACTGGTCCTCAGTGTTGTGAGAACAATGACTGGTTAAAATTTTTGGTGGTTTCTTGTTCAGTCCATAGGCCTACATCATGTGGCAAACCGGTGAGCATGTGGCTCTATTAGTATAGGAGATACCTGAAAACATATCACACTTTTCATCATAGTGCTTTTACCAATGCATAAAATGCATGGAGAAGTCATTTTGAATGACTGGTCCTCAGTGTTGTGAGAACGATGACTGGTTAAAATTTTTGGTGGTTTCTTGTTCAGTCCATAGGCCTACAT
Organism: Ranitomeya imitator; assembly: GCF_032444005.1. Lineage (NCBI taxonomy): Eukaryota > Metazoa > Chordata > Amphibia > Anura > Dendrobatidae > Ranitomeya > Ranitomeya imitator. Next base: position 10,360 of record NW_027194532.1, read on the forward strand.
CATGTGGCAAACCGGTGAGCATATGGCTCTATTAGTATAGGAGATACCTGAAAACATATCACACTTTTCATCATAGTGCTTTTACCAATGCATAAAATGCATGGAGAAGTCATTTCGAATGACTGGTCCTCAGTGTTGTGAGAACGATGACTGGTTAAAATTTTTGGTGGTTTCTTGTTCAGTCCATAGGCCTACATCATGTGACAAACCGGTGAGCATGTGGCTCTATTAGTATAGGAGATACCTGAAAACATATCACACTTTTCATCATAGTGCTTTTACCAATGCATAAAATGCATGGAGAAGTCATTTCGAATGACTGGTCCTCAGTGTTGTGAGAACGATGACTGGTTAAAATTTTTGGTGGTTTCTTGTTCAGTCCATAGGCCTACATCATGTGGCAAACCGGTGAGCATGTGGCTCTATTAGTATAGGAGATACCTGAAAACATATCACACTTTTCATCATAGTGCTTTTACCAATGCATAAAATGCATGGAGAAGTCATTTCGAATGACTGGTCCTCAGTGTTGTGAGAACAATGACTGGTTAAAATTTTTGGTGGTTTCTTGTTCAGTCCATAGGCCTACATCATGTGGCAAACCGGTGAGCATGTGGCTCTATTAGTATAGGAGATACCTGAAAACATATCACACTTTTCATCATAGTGCTTTTACCAATGCATAAAATGCATGGAGAAGTCATTTCGAATGACTGGTCCTCAGTGTTGTGAGAACGATGACTGGTTAAAATGTTTGGTGGTTTCTTGTTCAGTCCATAGGCCTACATCATGTGGCAAACCGGTGAGCATATGGCTCTATTAGTATAGGAGATACCTGAAAACATATCACACTTTTCATCATAGTGCTTTTACCAATGCATAAAATGCATGGAGAAGTCATTTCGAATGACTGGTCCTCAGTGTTGTGAGAACGATGACTGGTTAAAATTTTTGGTGGTTTCTTGTTCAGTCCATAGGCCTACATCATGTGACAAACCGGTGAGCATGTGGCTCTATTAGTATAGGAGATACCTGAAAACATATCACACTTTTCATCATAGTGCTTTTACCAATGCATAAAATGCATGGAGAAGTCATTTCGAATGACTGGTCCTCAGTGTTGTGAGAACGATGACTGGTTAAAATTTTTGGTGGTTTCTTGTTCAGTCCATAGGCCTACATCATGTGGCAAACCGGTGAGCATATGGCTCTATTAGTATAGGAGATACCTGAAAACATATCACACTTTTCATCATAGTGCTTTTACCAATGCATAAAATGCATGGAGAAGTCATTTCGAATGACTGGTCCTCAGTGTTGTGAGAACGATGACTGGTTAAAATTTTTGGTGGTTTCTTGTTCAGTCCATAGGCCTACATCATGTGACAAACCGGTGAGCATGTGGCTCTATTAGTATAGGAGATACCTGAAAACATATCACACTTTTCATCATAGTGCTTTTACCAATGCATAAAATGCATGGAGAAGTCATTTCGAATGACTGGTCCTCAGTGTTGTGAGAACGATGACTGGTTAAAATTTTTGGTGGTTTCTTGTTCAGTCCATAGGCCTACATCATGTGGCAAACCGGTGAGCATGTGGCTCTATTAGTATAGGAGATACCTGAAAACATATCACACTTTTCATCATAGTGCTTTTACCAATGCATAAAATGCATGGAGAAGTCATTTCGAATGACTGGTCCTCAGTGTTGTGAGAACGATGACTGGTTAAAATTTTTGGTGGTTTCTTGTTCAGTCCATAGGCCTACATCATGTGGCAAACCAGTGAGCATGTGGCTCTATTAGTATAGGAGATACCTGAAAACATATCACACTTTTCATCATAGTGCTTTTACCAATGCATAAAATGCATGGAGAAGTCATTTTGAATGACTGGTCCTCAGTGTTGTGAGAACGATGACTGGTTAAAATTTTTGGTGGTTTCTTGTTCAGTCCATAGGCCTACATCATGTGGCAAACCGGTGAGCATGTGGCTCTATTAGTATAGGAGATACCTGAAAACATATCACACTTGTCATCATAGTGCTTTTACCAATGCATAAAATGCATGGAGAAGTCATTTTGAATGACTGGTCCTCAGTGTTGTGAGAACGATGACTGGTTAAAATTTTTGGTGATTTCTTGTTCAGTCCATAGGCCTACATCATGTGGCAAACCGGTGAGCATGTGGCTCTATTAGTATAGGAGATACCTGAAAACATATCACACTTTTCATCATAGTGCTTTTACCAATGCATAAAATGCATGGAGAAGTCATTTCGAATGACTGGTCCTCAGTGTTGTGAGAACGATGACTGGTTAAAATTTTTGGTGGTTTCTTGTTCAGTCCATAGGCCTACATCATGTGGCAAACCGGTGAGCATATGGCTCTATTAGTATAGGAGATACCTGAAAACATATCACACTTTTCATCATAGTGCTTTTACCAATGCATAAAATGCATGGAGAAGTCATTTCGAATGACTGGTCCTCAGTGTTGTGAGAACGATGACTGGTTAAAATTTTTGGTGGTTTCTTGTTCAGTCCATAGGCCTACATCATGTGGCAAACCGGTGAGCATGTGGCTCTATTAGTATAGGAGATACCTGAAAACATATCACACTTTTCATCATAGTGCTTTTACCAATGCATAAAATGCATGGAGAAGTCATTTCGAATGACTGGTCCTCAGTGTTGTGAGAACGATGACTGGTTAAAATTTTTGGTGGTTTCTTGTTCAGTCCATAGGCCTACATCATGTGGCAAACCGGTGAGCATGTGGCTCTATTAGTATAGGAGATACCTGAAAACATATCACACTTTTCATCATAGTGCTTTTACCAATGCATAAAATGCATGGAGAAGTCATTTCGAATGACTGGTCCTCAGTGTTGTGAGAACGATGACTGGTTAAAATTTTTGGTGGTTTCTTGTTCAGTCCATAGGCCTACATCATGTGGCAAACCGGTGAGCATGTGGCTCTATTAGTATAGGAGATACCTGAAAACATATTACACTTTTCATCATAGTGCTTTTACCAATGCATAAAATGCATGGAGAAGTCATTTCGAATGACTGGTCCTCAGAGTTGTGAGAACGATGACTGGTTAAAATTTTTGGTGGTTTCTTGTTCAGTCCATAGGCCTACATCATGTGGCAAACCGGTGAGCATGTGGCTCTATTAGTATAGGAGATACCTGAAAACATATCACACTTTTCATCATAGTGCTTTTACCAATGCATAAAATGCATGGAGAAGTCATTTCGAATGACTGGTCCTCAGTGTTGTGAGAACGATGACTGGTTAAAATTTTTGGTGGTTTCTTGTTCAGTCCATAGGCCTACATCATGTGGCAAACCGGTGAGCATGTGGCTCTATTAGTATAGGAGATACCTGAAAACATATCACACTTTTCATCATAGTGCTTTTACCAATGCATAAAATGCATGGAGAAGTCATTTCGAATGACTGGTCCTCAGTGTTGTGAGAACGATGACTGGTTAAAATTTTTGGTGGTTTCTTGTTCAGTCCATAGGCCTACATCATGTGGCAAACCGGTGAGCATGTGGCTCTATTAGTATAGGAGATACCTAAAAACATATCACACTTTTCATCATAGTGCTTTTACCAATGCATAAAATGCATGGAGAAGTCATTTCGAATGACTGGTCCTCAGTGTTGTGAGAACGATGACTGGTTAAAATTTTTGGTGGTTTCTTGTTCAGTCCATAGGCCTACATCATGTGGCAAACCGGTGAGCATGTGGCTCTATTAGTATAGGAGATACCTGAAAACATATCACACTTTTCATCATAGTGCTTTTACCAATGCATAAAATGCATGGAGAAGTCATTTCGAATGACTGGTCCTCAGTGTTGTGAGAACGATGACTGGTTAAAATTTTTGGTGGTTTCTTGTTCAGTCCATAGGCCTACATCATGTGGCAAACCGGTGAGCATGTGGCTCTATTAGTATAGGAGATACCTGAAAACATATCACACTTTTCATCATAGTGCTTTTACCAATGCATAAAATGCATGGAGAAGTCATTTCGAATGACTGGTTCTCAGTGTTGTGAGAATGATGACTGGTTAAAATTTTTGGTGGTTTCTTGTTCAGTCCATAGGCCTACATCATGTGGCAAACCAGTGAGCATGTGGCTCTATTAGTATAGGAGATACCTGAAAACATATCACACTTTTCATCATAGTGCTTTTACCAATGCATAAAATGCATGGAGAAGTCATTTTGAATGACTGGTCCTCAGTGTTGTGAGAACGATGACTGGTTAAAATTTTTGGTGGTTTCTTGTTCAGTCCATAGGCCTACATCATGTGGCAAACCGGTGAGCATGTGGCTCTATTAGTATAGGAGATACCTGAAAACATATCACACTTTTCATCATAGTGCTTTTACCAATGCATAAAATGCATGGAGAAGTCATTTTGAATGACTGGTCCTCAGTGTTGTGAGAACGATGACTGGTTAAAATTTTTGGTGGTTTCATACAATCTCAACTCGAACCCCCAACTAGTACAACCATTGGACACTGATATTAAAAAATTCTTGTCAAATCTTAATCTACCTAGACTAACGCCGGAAAACATAGATGTACTCACCGCCCCGTTCTCCCCTGAAGAAATTTCCGAAAACATTAAAAAATTAAAATCTCTGAAAGCCCCAGGGCCGGACGGCTTCACCAACGAGTATTTCAAATCTTTCAGTGAGATCCTAGCCCCACACATGTCTAAAATCTTTAATTCTGCTGCAACTCTTGGCAAGTTCCCAAAAGAAATGTTGGAGGCCTCAATCATCTTAATCCCCAAAGCCAAAGGCGACCCAGTCCATCTTCCAAACTATAGGCCAATATCCTTAGTCAATTCAGACATCAAACTATATTCCAAAATCATTGCAAATAGAATCAATAATTTCCTTCCGAATTTAATAGTTAACGATCAGATAGGGTTTGTCAGGGGCAGACAATCGAGCGATGGAACTAGAAGAATTATAAACCTGATGAAGCTTATCAATTCAAAAAAAATCCCCTCAATTTTTGCCTCACTGGACGCAGAAAAGGCGTTTGACCGTTTGAACTGGTCATACTTAAAACTCACTCTACAACAATTCGGTTTTAACCCAAATTCTATCTCTGCAATCATGGCTCTGTACTCGGGTCCCACCGCCAGGGTTTTTTCCAATAATCACCTTTCATCTCCTTTTTTAATTACAAACGGTACACGTCAGGGTTGCCCCCTGTCCCCTTTGCTGTTCGCTTTGGCGATGGAGCCTCTGGCTCAGTCAATAAGAAAAGATAATAGCATAACCGGCATCCAAACAAAAAATAGAGAATTCAAAATCGGCCTCTTCGCCGACGATGTCATCCTGACCCTGACGAACCCTATAGTTTCTGTTCCTGCTACCCAAAAATTATTAGATACCTTCTCCCAGCTCTCATACTTCAAAATCAATAAAACCAAATCCCAAATTATGCAATTTAACCTCGACCCCACTCAAATCAAAGAATTATCAAAAGCAACCTCGTGGAGCTGGGCAACTAGCGATTTCACCTATCTGGGGATAAAAATCACAAAAAATATAGATTCTCTCGTCCCTACCAACCTTGACATCTTAATCAAAACTATCTCATCTGATCTGAACCACTTTGCAGGGAGAGATCTCTCATGGTGGGGAAAGAACTTATCAGTAAAAACATTTATAATCCCTAAAATTCTATATATATTTAGGTCCATCCCTGTTCCTATCTCAACCTCTTACTTATCTAACATCCAAACTCTGATCAACAAGTTCTTATGGAACAAGAAAAAAGCTAGAGTAGCTATTAGTACTCTCTACAGAAATAAAGCGTCAGGGGGAATGGGCCTTCCCAACATTTTGGCTCATTACCACACAAACCTGATTAAACAAAGTTGCTCCTGGTGGTCTAAATCAGAACACCCAGCCTGGCTGGAGATCGAATCATCTTTGAACCTGGATAGAGCCCCTAGAAAATTGATCCTAAACCAGCTCATGAATATAAAAAATTCTAGTAATAAATCCCACCCAATTTTTATTGCAATAAGTAATGCATGGTCCAAATTTGCTAGGCCCAAAAGAGGAACTGAAAGATTCGAGTCTCTGAAAAATCTGGCTATCTCTTATATATTTGAGTTGCATAACAAAATGGTCAACCCCAAATGGTCCGACTACAAAATCACAAAACTTTCCCATATATTTGACGGAGAAAATTTTACCCCTTTTAATTCTCTCAAAAACACTTACAATGTCCCCTCTGCTATGTTTTTTGAGTACATGATCCTCAAGGATCAATGTCAGAAATTCGTATCAAAAAAGCCTAGCTTCTCTGAAGCGGCTATAAATCTGATTTGTAACCCTGACCACAATATTTTCTGGAGCTACAGATATATCTATAGCTGGTTCAACCATGATTCAGACTTCGCGAAATCCCCTTCCATGCTTAAATGGGAGCAAGATCTCCAGACAATAATTGACCCAGATGAATGGGAAAGCGCGTTGGTCCACTCATACTCAGCTTCCATTTCTATGTCATTACAAGAGTCCTATTTCAAACTAGTCACACGCTGGTACCTCACCCCAGCAAGACTGTCTATGATAGGGGGTCATACCTCCCCAGATTGTTGGAGGGCGTGCGGACACAGGGGCAATCTGCTCCATATCTTCTGGAGCTGTCCCAAAATTAAATCTCTTTGGTCTAAAGTCTCTGGCTTGATTGGAGTACTTCTGAATAAAAACTTCATCCTGACTCCTCAGATGGCATTGCTCTCTGTGGGATTAAGCGACACACACTTTCCTCTCAAAGCGTTGGTCATTAATATTCTCTTGATCACCAAAAATGCCATCGCATACAATTGGAAAAAGCCTAAACCTCCATCATTCCAAGAGATCAAGGATCGTATTGACCTCCATAGAACATACGAGCAAAAATTCGCCCTAAATAATGACAGCCTCAAAAAATGCTCGAAAAAATGGGCTCGTTGGGAAGAAGTCTTCCCGTAGCAATTATCAGTTGAAATTGGCACAAAGCGAACCGGACTTTGATCTAAAGTGTCTGCAATTCAGGACTGCTCCGTGAGTCTACCCCTCTTTCGTGAGCAAATGTATTATAAATATAATTATAATTATTCACCTTCCAAATGCTGTTTTATCATTTAACAAATTTGGTTACCTGTTGTCGCTTACTTCAAGTGTCTTCTCTCCCCCTTCTGTCTTCCCACGTTCTCCCCCCCCTTCCTTCCAGCCCCCCCCTCCACTCCCCCCTTCCCTCTCCCCGCATCCCCACTTTTCCCTTTTCCATTCCTGCCCAGTTAATTGTTAAAATCCAATAAAGATTATTTGGAAAAAAAAAAAAAAATTTTTGGTGGTTTCTTGTTCAGTCCATAGGCCTACATCATGTGGCAAACCGGTGAGCATGTGGCTCTATTAGTATAGGAGATACCTGAAAACATATCACACTTTTCATCATAGTGCTTTTACCAATGCATAAAATGCATGGAGAAGTCATTTCGAATGACTGGTCCTCAGTGTTGTGAGAACGATGACTGGTTAAAATTTTTGGTGGTTTCTTGTTCAGTCCATAGGCCTACATCATGTGGCAAACCGGTGAGCATATGGCTCTATTAGTATAGGAGATACCTGAAAACATATCACACTTTTCATCATAGTGCTTTTACCAATGCATAAAATGCATGGAGAAGTCATTTCGAATGACTGGTCCTCAGTGTTGTGAGAACGATGACTGGTTAAAATTTTTGGTGGTTTCTTGTTCAGTCCATAGGCCCACATCATGTGACAAACCTGTGAGCATGTGGCTCTATTAGTATAGGAGATACCTGAAAACATATCACACTTTTCATCATAGTGCTTTTACCAATGCATAAAATGCATGGAGAAGTCATTTCGAATGACTGGTCCTCAGTGTTGTGAGAACGATGACTGGTTAAAATTTTTGGTGGTTTCTTGTTCAGTCCATAGGCCTACATCATGTGGCAAACCGGTGAGCATGTGGCTCTATTAGTATAGGAGATACCTGAAAACATATCACACTTTTCATCATAGTGCTTTTACCAATGCATAAAATGCATGGAGAAGTCATTTCGAATGACTGGTCCTCAGTGTTGTGAGAACGATGACTGGTTAAAATTTTTGGTGGTTTCTTGTTCAGTCCATAGGCCCACATCATGTGGCAAACCGGTGAGCATGTGGCTCTATTAGTATAGGAGATACCTGAAAACATATCACACTTTTCATCATAGTGCTTTTACCAATGCATAAAATGCATGGAGAAGTCATTTTGAATGACTGGTCCTCAGTGTTGTGAGAACGATGACTGGTTAAAATTTTTGGTGGTTTCTTGTTCAGTCCATAGGCCTACATCATGTGGCAAACCGGTGAGCATGTGGCTCTATTAGTATAGGAGATACCTGAAAACATATCACACTTTTCATCATAGTGCTTTTACCAATGCATAAAATGCATGGAGAAGTCATTTCGAATGACTGGTCCTCAGTGTTGTGAGAACGATGACTGGTTAAAATTTTTGGTGGTTTCTTGTTCAGTCCATAGGCCTACATCATGTGGCAAACCGGTGAGCATATGGCTCTATTAGTATAGGAGATACCTGAAAACATATCACACTTTTCATCATAGTGCTTTTACCAATGCATAAAATGCATTGAGAAGTCATTTCGAATGACTGGTCCTCAGTGTTGTGAGAACGATGACTGGTTAAAATTTTTGGTGGTTTCTTGTTCAGTCCATAGGCCCACATCATGTGACAAACCGGTGAGCATGTGGCTCTATTAGTATAGGAGATACCTGAAAACATATCACACTTTTCATCATAGTGCTTTTACCAATGCATAAAATGCATGGAGAAGTCATTTCGAATGACTGGTCCTCAGTGTTGTGAGAACGATGACTGGTTAAAATTTTTGGTGGTTTCTTGTTCAGTCCATAGGCCTACATCATGTGGCAAACCGGTGAGCATGTGGCTCTATTAGTATAGGAGATACCTGAAAACATATCACACTTTTCATCATAGTGCTTTTACCAATGCATAAAATGCATGGAGAAGTCATTTCGAATGACTGGTCCTCAGTGTTGTGAGAACAATGACTTGTTAAAATTTTTGGTGGTTTCTTGTTCAGTCCATAGGCCTACATCATGTGGCAAACCGGTGAGCATGTGGCTCTATTAGTATAGGAGATACCTGAAAACATATCACACTTTTCATCATAGTGCTTTTACCAATGCATAAAATGCATGGAGATGTCATTTCGAATGACTGGTCCTCAGTGTTGTGAGAACGATGACTGGTTAAAATTTTTGGTGGTTTCTTGTTCAGTCCATAGGCCTACATCATGTGGCAAACCGGTGAGCATATGGCTCTATTAGTATAGGAGATACCTGAAAACATATCACACTTTTCATCATAGTGCTTTTACCAATGCATAAAATGCATGGAGAAGTCATTTCGAATGACTGGTCCTCAGTGTTGTGAGAACGATGACTGGTTAAAATTTTTGGTGGTTTCTTGTTCAGTCCATAGGCCTACATCATGTGACAAACCGGTGAGCATGTGGCTCTATTAGTATAGGAGATACCTGAAAACATATCACACTTTTCATCATAGTGCTTTTACCAATGCATAAAATGCATGGAGAAGTCATTTCGAATGACTGGTCCTCAGTGTTGTGAGAACGATGACTGGTTAAAATTTTTGGTGGTTTCTTGTTCAGTCCATAGGCCTACATCATGTGGCAAACCGGTGAGCATATGGCTCTATTAGTATAGGAGATACCTGAAAACATATCACACTTTTCATCATAGTGCTTTTACCAATGCATAAAATGCATGGAGAAGTCATTTCGAATGACTGGTCCTCAGTGTTGTGAGAACGATGACTGGTTAAAATTTTTGGTGGTTTCTTGTTCAGTCCATAGGCCTACATCATGTGACAAACCGGTGAGCATGTGGCTCTATTAGTATAGGAGATACCTGAAAACATATCACACTTTTCATCATAGTGCTTTTACCAATGCATAAAATGCATGGAGAAGTCATTTCGAATGACTGGTCCTCAGTGTTGTGAGAACGATGACTGGTTAAAATTTTTGGTGGTTTCTTGTTCAGTCCATAGGCCTACATCATGTGGCAAACCGGTGAGCATGTGGCTCTATTAGTATAGGAGATACCTGAAAACATATCACACTTTTCATCATAGTGCTTTTACCAATGCATAAAATGCATGGAGAAGTCATTTCGAATGACTGGTCCTCAGTGTTGTGAGAACAATGACTGGTTAAAATTTTTGGTGGTTTCTTGTTCAGTCCATAGGCCTACATCATGTGGCAAACCGGTGAGCATGTGGCTCTATTAGTATAGGAGATACCTGAAAACATATCACACTTTTCATCATAGTGCTTTTACCAATGCATAAAATGCATGGAGAAGTCATTTCGAATGACTGGTCCTCAGTGTTGTGAGAACGATGACTGGTTAAAATTTTTGGTGGTTTCTTGTTCAGTCCATAGGCCTACATCATGTGGCAAACCGGTGAGCATATGGCTCTATTAGTATAGGAGATACCTGAAAACATATCACACTTTTCATCATAGTGCTTTTACCAATGCATAAAATGCATGGAGAAGTCATTTCGAATGACTGGTCCTCAGTGTTGTGAGAACGATGACTGGTTAAAATTTTTGGTGGTTTCTTGTTCAGTCCATAGGCCTACATCATGTGACAAACCGGTGAGCATGTGGCTCTATTAGTATAGGAGATACCTGAAAACATATCACACTTTTCATCATAGTGCTTTTACCAATGCATAAAATGCATGGAGAAGTCATTTCGAATGACTGGTCCTCAGTGTTGTGAGAACGATGACTGGTTAAAATTTTTGGTGGTTTCTTGTTCAGTCCATAGGCCTACATCATGTGGCAAACCAGTGAGCATGTGGCTCTATTAGTATAGGAGATACCTGAAAACATATCACACTTTTCATCATAGTGCTTTTACCAATGCATAAAATGCATGGAGAAGTCATTTCGAATGACTGGTTCTCAGTGTTGTGAGAACGATGACTGGTTAAAATTTTTGGTGGTTTCTTGTTCAGTCCATAGGCCCACATCATGTGGCAAACCGGTGAGCATGTGGCTCTATTAGTATAGGAGATACCTGAAAACATATCACACTTTTCATCATAGTGCTTTTACCAATGCATAAAATGCATGGAGAAGTCATTTCGAATGACTGGTCCTCAGTGTTGTGAGAACGATGACTGGTTAAAATTTTTGGTGGTTTCTTGTTCAGTCCATAGGCCTACATCATGTGGCAAACCGGTGAGCATGTGGCTCTAATAATATAGGAGATACCTGAAAAAATATCACACTTTTCATCATAGTGCTTTTACCAATGCATAAAATGCATGGAGAAGTCATTTCGAATGACTGGTCCTCAGTGTTGTGAGAACGATGACTGGTTAAAATTTTTGGTGGTTTCTTGTTCAGTCCATAGGCCTACATCATGTGGCAAACCGGTGAGCATGTGGCTCTATTAGTATAGGAGATACCTGAAAACATATCACACTTTTCATCATAGTGCTTTTACCAATGCATAAAATGCATGGAGAAGTCATTTCGAATGACTGGTCCTCAGTGTTGTGAGAACGATGACTGGTTAAAATTTTTGGTGGTTTCTTGTTCAGTCCATAGGCCTACATCATGTGGCAAACCGGTGAGCATGTGGCTCTATTAGTATAGGAGATACTTGAAAACATATCACACTTTTCATCATAGTGCTTTTACCAATGCATAAAATGCATGGAGAAGTCATTTCGAATGACTGGTCCTCAGTGTTGTGAGAACGATGACTGGTTAAAATTTTTGGTGGTTTCTTGTTCAGTCCATAGGCCTACATCATGTGGCAAACCGGTGAGCATGTGGCTCTATTAGTATAGGAGATACCTGAAAACATATCACACTTTTCATCATAGTGCTTTTACCAATGCATAAAATGCATGGAGAAGTCATTTCGAATGACTGGTCCTCAGTGTTGTGAGAACGATGACTGGTTAAAATTTTTGGTGGTTTCTTGTTCAGTCCATAGGCCTACATCATGTGGCAAACCGGTGAGCATGTGGCTCTAATAATATAGGAGATACCTGAAAACATATCACACTTTTCATCATAGTGCTTTTACCAATGCATAAAATGCATGGAGAAGTCATTTCGAATGACTGGTCCTCAGTGTTGTGAGAACGATGACTGGTTAAAATTTTTGGTGGTTTCTTGTTCAGTCCATAGGCCTACATCATGTGGCAAACCGGTGAGCATGTGGCTCTATTAGTATAGGAGATACCTGAAAACATATCACACTTTTCATCATAGTGCTTTTACCAATGCATAAAATGCATGGAGAAGTCATTTCGAATGACTGGTCCTCAGTGTTGTGAGAACGATGACTGGTTAAAATTTTTGGTGGTTTCTTGTTCAGTCCATAGGCCTACATCATGTGGCAAACCGGTGAGCATGTGGCTCTATTAGTATAGGAGATACTTGAAAACATATCACACTTTTCATCATAGTGCTTTTACCAATGCATAAAATGCATGGAGAAGTCATTTCGAATGACTGGTCCTCAGTGTTGTGAGAACGATGACTGGTTAAAATTTTTGGTGGTTTCTTGTTCAGTCCATAGGCCTAAATCATGTGGCAAACCGGTGAGCATGTGGCTCTATTAGTATAGGAGATACCTGAAAACATATCACACTTTTCATCATAGTGCTTTTACCAATGCATAAAATGCATGGAGAAGTCATTTTGAATGACTGGTCCTCAGTGTTGTGAGAACGATGACTGGTTAAAATTTTTGGTGGTTTCTTGTTCAGTCCATAGGCCTACATCATGTGGCAAACCGGTGAGCATGTGGCTCTATTAGTATAGGAGATACCTGAAAACATATCACACTTTTCATCATAGTGCTTTTACCAATGCATAAAATGCATGGAGAAGTCATTTCGAATGACTGGTCCTCAGTGTTGTGAGAACGATGACTGGTTAAAATTTTTGGTGGTTTCTTGTTCAGTCCATAGGCCTACATCATGTGGCAAACCGGTGAGCATATGGCTCTATTAGTATAGGAGATACCTGAAAACATATCACACTTTTCATCATAGTGCTTTTACCAATGCATAAAATGCATGGAGAAGTCATTTCTAATGACTGGTCCTCAGTGTTGTGAGAACGATGACTGGTTAAAATTTTTGGTGGTTTCTTGTTCAGTCCATAGGCCCACATCATGTGACAAACCTGTGAGCATGTGGCTCTATTAGTATAGGAGATACCTGAAAACATATCACACTTTTCATCATAGTGCTTTTACCAATGCATAAAATGCATGGAGAAGTCATTTCGAATGACTGGTCCTCAGTGTTGTGAGAACGATGACTGGTTAAAATTTTTGGTGGTTTCTTGTTCAGTCCATAGGCCTACATCATGTGGCAAACCGGTGAGCATGTGGCTCTATTAGTATAGGAGATACCTGAAAACATATCACACTTTTCATCATAGTGCTTTTACCAATGCATAAAATGCATGGAGAAGTCATTTCGAATGACTGGTCCTCAGTGTTGTGAGAACGATGACTGGTTAAAATTTTTGGTGGTTTCTTGTTCAGTCCATAGGCCCACATCATGTGGCAAACCGGTGAGCATGTGGCTCTATTAGTATAGGAGATACCTGAAAACATATCACACTTTTCATCATAGTGCTTTTACCAATGCATAAAATGCATGGAGAAGTCATTTTGAATGACTGGTCCTCAGTGTTGTGAGAACGATGACTGGTTAAAATTTTTGGTGGTTTCTTGTTCAGTCCATAGGCCTACATCATGTGGCAAACCGGTGAGCATGTGGCTCTATTAGTATAGGAGATACCTGAAAACATATCACACTTTTCATCATAGTGCTTTTACCAATGCATAAAATGCATGGAGAAGTCATTTCGAATGACTGGTCCTCAGTGTTGTGAGAACGATGACTGGTTAAAATTTTTGGTGGTTTCTTGTTCAGTCCATAGGCCTACATCATGTGGCAAACCGGTGAGCATATGGCTCTATTAGTATAGGAGATACCTGAAAACATATCACACTTTTCATCATAGTGCTTTTACCAATGCATAAAATGCATGGAGAAGTCATTTCGAATGACTGGTCCTCAGTGTTGTGAGAACGATGACTGGTTAAAATTTTTGGTGGTTTCTTGTTCAGTCCATAGGCCCACATCATGTGGCAAACCGGTGAGCATGTGGCTCTATTAGTATAGGAGATACCTGAAAACATATCACACTTTTCATCATAGTGCTTTTACCAATGCATAAAATGCATGGAGAAGTCATTTTGAATGACTGGTCCTCAGTGTTGTGAGAACGATGACTGGTTAAAATTTTTGGTGGTTTCTTGTTCAGTCCATAGGCCTACATCATGTGGCAAACCGGTGAGCATGTGGCTCTATTAGTATAGGAGATACCTGAAAACATATCACACTTTTCATCATAGTGCTTTTACCAATGCATAAAATGCATGGAGAAGTCATTTCGAATGACTGGTCCTCAGTGTTGTGAGAACGATGACTGGTTAAAATTTTTGGTGGTTTCTTGTTCAGTCCATAGGCCTACATCATGTGGCAAACCGGTGAGCATATGGCTCTATTAGTATAGGAGATACCTGAAAACATATCACACTTTTCATCATAGTGCTTTTACCAATGCATAAAATGCATGGAGAAGTCATTTCGAATGACTGGTCCTCAGTGTTGTGAGAACGATGACTGGTTAAAATTTTTGGTGGTTTCTTGTTCAGTCCATAGGCCCACATCATGTGACAAACAGGTGAGCATGTGGCTCTATTAGTATAGGAGATACCTGAAAACATATCACACTTTTCATCATAGTGCTTTTACCAATGCATAAAATGCATGGAGAAGTCATTTCGAATGACTGGTCCTCAGTGTTGTGAGAACGATGACTGGTTAAAATTTTTGGTGGTTTCTTGTTCAGTCCATAGGCCTACATCATGTGGCAAACCGGTGAGCATGTGGCTCTATTAGTATAGGAGATACCTGAAAACATATCACACTTTTCATCATAGTGCTTTTACCAATGCATAAAATGCATGGAGAAGTCATTTCGAATGACTGGTCCTCAGTGTTGTGAGAACAATGACTGGTTAAAATTTTTGGTGGTTTCTTGTTCAGTCCATAGGCCTACATCATGTGGCAAACCGGTGAGCATGTGGCTCTATTAGTATAGGAGATACCTGAAAACATATCACACTTTTCATCATAGTGCTTTTACCAATGCATAAAATGCATGGAGAAGTCATTTCGAATGACTGGTCCTCAGTGTTGTGAGAACGATGACTGGTTAAAATTTTTGGTGGTTTCTTGTTCAGTCCATAGGCCTACATCATGTGGCAAACCGGTGAGCATATGGCTCTATTAGTATAGGAGATACCTGAAAACATATCACACTTTTCATCATAGTGCTTTTACCAATGCATAAAATGCATGGAGAAGTCATTTCGAATGACTGGTCCTCAGTGTTGTGAGAACGATGACTGGTTAAAATTTTTGGTGGTTTCTTGTTCAGTCCATAGGCCTACATCATGTGACAAACCGGTGAGCATGTGGCTCTATTAGTATAGGAGATACCTGAAAACATATCACACTTTTCATCATAGTGCTTTTACCAATGCATAAAATGCATGGAGAAGTCATTTCGAATGACTGGTCCTCAGTGTTGTGAGAACGATGACTGGTTAAAATTTTTGGTGGTTTCTTGTTCAGTCCATAGGCCTACATCATGTGGCAAACCGGTGAGCATATGGCTCTATTAGTATAGGAGATACCTGAAAACATATCACACTTTTCATCATAGTGCTTTTACCAATGCATAAAATGCATGGAGAAGTCATTTCGAATGACTGGTCCTCAGTGTTGTGAGAACGATGACTGGTTAAAATTTTTGGTGGTTTCTTGTTCAGTCCATAGGCCTACATCATGTGACAAACCGGTGAGCATGTGGCTCTATTAGTATAGGAGATACCTGAAAACATATCACACTTTTCATCATAGTGCTTTTACCAATGCATAAAATGCATGGAGAAGTCATTTCGAATGACTGGTCCTCAGTGTTGTGAGAACGATGACTGGTTAAAATTTTTGGTGGTTTCTTGTTCAGTCCATAGGCCTACATCATGTGGCAAACCGGTGAGCATGTGGCTCTATTAGTATAGGAGATACCTGAAAACATATCTCACTTTTCATCATAGTGCTTTTACCAATGCATAAAATGCATGGAGAAGTCATTTCGAATGACTGGTCCTCAGTGTTGTGAGAACAATGACTGGTAAAAATTTTTGGTGGTTTATTGTTCAGTCCATAGGCCTACATCATGTGGCAAACCGGTGAGCATGTGGCTCTATTAGTATAGGAGATACCTGAAAACATATCACACTTTTCATCATAGTGCTTTTACCAATGCATAAAATGCATGGAGAAGTCATTTCGAATGACTGGTCCTCAGTGTTGTGAGAACGATGACTGGTTAAAATTTTTGGTGGTTTCTTGTTCAGTCCATAGGCCTACATCATGTGGCAAACCGGTGAGCATGTGGCTCTATTAGTATAGGAGATACCTGAAAACATATCACACTTTTCATCATAGTGCTTTTACCAATGCATAAAATGCATGGAGAAGTCATTTCGAATGACTGGTCCTCAGTGTTGTGAGAACGATGACTGGTTAAAATTTTGGGTGGTTTCTTGTTCAGTCCATAGGCCCACATCATGTGGCAAACCGGTGAGCATGTGGCTCTATTAGTATAGGAGATACCTGAAAACATATCACACTTTTCATCATAGTGCTTTTACCAATGCATAAAACGCATGGAGAAGTCATTTCGAATGACTGGTCCTCAGTGTTGTGAGAACAATGACTGGTTAAAATTTTTGGTGGTTTCTTGTTCAGTCCATAGGCCTACATCATGTGGCAAACCGGTGAGCATGTGGCTCTATTAGTATAGGAGATACCTGAAAACATATCACACTTTTCATCATAGTGCTTTTACCAATGCATAAAATGCATGGAGAAGTCATTTCGAATGACTGGTCCTCAGTGTTGTGAGAACGATGACTGGTTAAAATTTTTGGTGGTTTCTTGTTCAGTCCATAGGCCTACATCATGTGGCAAACCGGTGAGCATATGGCTCTATTAGTATAGGAGATACCTGAAAACATATCACACTTTTCATCATAGTGCTTTTACCAATGCATAAAATGCATGGAGAAGTCATTTCGAATGACTGGTCCTCAGTGTTGTGAGAACGATGACTGGTTAAAATTTTTGGTGGTTTCTTGTTCAGTCCATAGGCCTACATCATGTGACAAACCGGTGAGCATGTGGCTCTATTAGTATAGGAGATACCTGAAAACATATCACACTTTTCATCATAGTGCTTTTACCAATGCATAAAATGCATGGAGAAGTCATTTCGAATGACTGGTCCTCAGTGTTGTGAGAACGATGACTGGTTAAAATTTTTGGTGGTTTCTTGTTCAGTCCATAGGCCTACATCATGTGGCAAACCGGTGAGCATGTGGCTCTATTAGTATAGGAGATACCTGAAAACATATCACACTTTTCATCATAGTGCTTTTACCAATGCATAAAATGCATGGAGAAGTCATTTCGAATGACTGGTCCTCAGTGTTGTGAGAACAATGACTGGTTAAAATTTTTGGTGGTTTCTTGTTCAGTCCATAGGCCTACATCATGTGGCAAACCGGTGAGCATGTGGCTCTATTAGTATAGGAGATACCTGAAAACATATCACACTTTTCATCATAGTGCTTTTACCAATGCATAAAATGCATGGAGAAGTCATTTCGAATGACTGGTCCTCAGTGTTGTGAGAACGATGACTGGTTAAAATTTTTGGTGGTTTCTTGTTCAGTCCATAGGCCTACATCATGTGGCAAACCGGTGAGCATATGGCTCTATTAGTATAGGAGATACCTGAAAACATATCACACTTTTCATCATAGTGCTTTTACCAATGCATAAAATGCATGGAGAAGTCATTTCGAATGACTGGTCCTCAGTGTTGTGAGAACGATGACTGGTTAAAATTTTTGGTGGTTTCTTGTTCAGTCCATAGGCCTACATCATGTGACAAACCGGTGAGCATGTGGCTCTATTAGTATAGGAGATACCTGAAAACATATCACACTTTTCATCATAGTGCTTTTACCAATGCATAAAATGCATGGAGAAGTCATTTCGAATGACTGGTCCTCAGTGTTGTGAGAACGATGACTGGTTAAAATTTTTGGTGGTTTCTTGTTCAGTCCATAGGCCTACATCATGTGGCAAACCGGTGAGCATATGGCTCTATTAGTATAGGAGATACCTGAAAACATATCACACTTTTCATCATAGTGCTTTTACCAATGCATAAAATGCATGGAGAAGTCATTTCGAATGACTGGTCCTCAGTGTTGTGAGAACGATGACTGGTTAAAATTTTTGGTGGTTTCTTGTTCAGTCCATAGGCCTACATCATGTGACAAACCGGTGAGCATGTGGCTCTATTAGTATAGGAGATACCTGAAAACATATCACACTTTTCATCATAGTGCTTTTACCAATGCATAAAATGCATGGAGAAGTCATTTCGAATGACTGGTCCTCAGTGTTGTGAGAACGATGACTGGTTAAAATTTTGGGTGGTTTCTTGTTCAGTCCATAGGCCTACATCATGTGGCAAACCGGTGAGCATGTGGCTCTATTAGTATAGGAGATACCTGAAAACATATCACACTTTTCATCATAGTGCTTTTACCAATGCATAAAATGCATGGAGAAGTCATTTCGAATGACTGGTCCTCAGTGTTGTGAGAACAATGACTGGTTAAAATTTTTGGTGGTTTCTTGTTCAGTCCATAGGCCTACATCATGTGGCAAACCGGTGAGCATGTGGCTCTATTAGTATAGGAGATACCTGAAAACATATCACACTTTTCATCATAGTGCTTTTACCAATGCATAAAATGCATGGAGAAGTCATTTCGAATGACTGGTCCTCAGTGTTGTGAGAACGATGACTGGTTAAAATTTTTGGTGGTTTCTTGTTCAGTCCATAGGCCTACATCATGTGGCAAACCGGTGAGCATGTGGCTCTATTAGTATAGGAGATACCTGAAAACATATCACACTTTTCATCATAGTGCTTTTACCAATGCATAAAATGCATGGAGAAGTCATTTCGAATGACTGGTCCTCAGTGTTGTGAGAACGATGACTGGTTAAAATTTTTGGTGGTTTCTTGTTCAGTCCATAGGCCTACATCATGTGGCAAACCGGTGAGCATGTGGCTCTATTAGTATAGGAGATACCTGAAAACATATCACACTTTTCATCATAGTGCTTTTACCAATGCATAAAATACATGGAGAAGTCATTTCGAATGACTGGTCCTCAGTGTTGTGAGAACGATGACTGGTTAAAATTTTGGGTGGTTTCTTGTTCAGTCCATAGGCCTACATCATGTGGCAAACCGGTGAGCATGTGGCTCTATTAGTATAGGAGATACCTGAAAACATATCACACTTTTCATCATAGTGCTTTTACCAATGCATAAAATGCATGGAGAAGTCATTTCGAATGACTGGTCCTCAGTGTTGTGAGAACGATGACTGGTTAAAATTTTTGGTGGTTTCTTGTTCAGTCCATAGGCCTACATCATGTGGCAAACCGGTGAGCATGTGGCTCTATTAGTATAGGAGATACCTGAAAACATATCACACTTTTCATCATAGTGCTTTTACCAATGCATAAAATGCATGGAGAAGTCATTTCGAATGACTGGTCCTCAGTGTTGTGAGAACGATGACTGGTTAAAATTTTTGGTGGTTTCTTGTTCAGTCCATAGGCCTACATCATGTGGCAAACCGGTGAGCATGTGGCTCTATTAGTATAGGAGATACCTGAAAACATATCACACTTTTCATCATAGTGCTTTTACCAATGCATAAAATGCATGGAGAAGTCATTTCGAATGACTGGTCCTCAGTGTTGTGAGAACGATGACTGGTTAAAATTTTTGGTGGTTTCTTGTTCAGTCCATAGGCCTACATCATGTGGCAAACCGGTGAGCATGTGGCTCTATTAGTATAGGAGATACCTGAAAACATATCACACTTTTCATCATAGTGCTTTTACCAATGCATAAAATGCATGGAGAAGTCATTTCGAATGACTGGTCCTCAGTGTTGTGAGAACGATGACTGGTTAAAATTTTTGGTGGTTTCTTGTTCAGTCCATAGGCCTACATCATGTGGCAAACCGGTGAGCATGTGGCTCTATTAGTATAGGAGATACCTGAAAACATATCACACTTTTCATCATAGTGCTTTTACCAATGCATAAAATGCATGGAGAAGTCATTTCGAATGACTGGTCCTCAGTGTTGTGAGAACGATGACTGGTTAAAATTTTGGGTGGTTTCTTGTTCAGTCCATAGGCCTACATCATGTGGCAAACCGGTGAGCATGTGGCTCTATTAGTATAGGAGATACCTGAAAACATATCACACTTTTCATCATAGTGCTTTTACCAATGCATAAAATGCATGGAGAAGTCATTTCGAATGACTGGTCCTCAGTGTTGTGAGGACGATGACTGGTTAAAATTTTTGGTGGTTTCTTGTTCAGTCCATAGGCCTACATCATGTGGCAAACCGGTGAGCATGTGGCTCTATTAGTATAGGAGATGCCTGAAAACATATCACACTTTTCATCATAGTGCTTTTACCAATGCATAAAATGCATGGAGAAGTCATTTCGAATGACTGGTCCTCAGTGTTGTGAGAACGATGACTGGTTAAAATTTTTGGTGGTTTCTTGTTCAGTCCATAGGCCTACATCATGTGGCAAACCGGTGAGCATGTGGCTCTATTAGTATAGGAGATACCTGAAAACATATCACACTTTTCATCATAGTGCTTTTACCAATGCATAAAATGCATGGAGAAGTCATTTCGAATGACTGGTCCTCAGTGTTGTGAGAACGATTTCTAGTTAAAATTTTTGGTGGTTTCTTGTTCAGTCCATAGGCCTACATCATGTGGCAAACCGGTGAGCATGTGGCTCTATTAGTATAGGAGATACCTGAAAACATATCACACTTTTCATCATAGTGCTTTTACCAATGCATAAAATGCATGGAGAAGTCATTTCGAATGACTGGTCCTCAGTGTTGTGAGAACGATGACTGGTTAAAATTTTTGGTGGTTTCTTGTTCAGTCCATAGGCCTACATCATGTGGCAAACCGGTGAGCATGTGGCTCTATTAGTATAGGAGATACCTGAAAACATATCACACTTTTCATCATAGTGCTTTTACCAATGCATAAAATGCATGGAGAAGTCATTTCGAATGACTGGTCCTCAGTGTTGTGAGAACAATGACTGGTTAAAATTTTTGATGGTTTCTTGTTCAGTCCATAGGCCCACATCATGTGGCAAACCGGTGAGCATGTGGCTCTATTAGTATAGGAGATACCTGAAAACATATCACACTTTTCATCATAGTGCTTTTACCAATGCATAAAATGCATGGAGAAGTCATTTCGAATGACTGGTCCTCAGTGTTGTGAGAACAATGACTGGTTAAAATTTTTGGTGGTTTCTTGTTCAGTCCATAGGCCTACATCATGTGGCAAACCGGTGAGCATGTGGCTCTATTAGTATAGGAGATACCTGAAAACATATCACACTTTTCATCATAGTGCTTTTACCAATGCATAAAATGCATGGAGAAGTCATTTCGAATGACTGGTCCTCAGTGTTGTGAGAACGATGACTGGTTAAAATTTTTGGTGGTTTCTTGTTCAGTCCATAGGCCCACATCATGTGGCAAACCGGTGAGCATGTGGCTCTATTAGTATAGGAGATACCTGAAAACATATCACACTTTTCATCATAGTGCTTTTACCAATGCATAAAATGCATGGAGAAGTCATTTCGAATGACTGGTCCTCAGTGTTGTGAGAACAATGACTGGTTAAAATTTTTGGTGGTTTCTTGTTCAGTCCATAGGCCTACATCATGTGGCAAACCGGTGAGCATGTGGCTCTATTAGTATAGGAGATACCTGAAAACATATCACACTTTTCATCATAGTGCTTTTACCAATGCATAAAATGCATGGAGAAGTCATTTTGAATGACTGGTCCTCAGTGTTGTGAGAACGATGACTGGTTAAAATTTTTGGTGGTTTCTTGTTCAGTCCATAGGCCTACATCATGTGGCAAACCGGTGAGCATATGGCTCTATTAGTATAGGAGATACCTGAAAACATATCACACTTTTCATCATAGTGCTTTTACCAATGCATAAAATGCATGGAGAAGTCATTTCGAATGACTGGTCCTCAGTGTTGTGAGAACGATGACTGGTTAAAATTTTTGGTGGTTTCTTGTTCAGTCCATAGGCCTACATCATGTGACAAACCGGTGAGCATGTGGCTCTATTAGTATAGGAGATACCTGAAAACATATCACACTTTTCATCATAGTGCTTTTACCAATGCATAAAATGCATGGAGAAGTCATTTCGAATGACTGGTCCTCAGTGTTGTGAGAACGATGACTGGTTAAAATTTTTGGTGGTTTCTTGTTCAGTCCATAGGCCTACATCATGTGGCAAACCGGTGAGCATGTGGCTCTATTAGTATAGGAGATACCTGAAAACATATCACACTTTTCATCATAGTGCTTTTACCAATGCATAAAATGCATGGAGAAGTCATTTCGAATGACTGGTCCTCAGTGTTGTGAGAACAATGACTGGTTAAAATTTTTGGTGGTTTCTTGTTCAGTCCATAGGCCTACATCATGTGGCAAACCGGTGAGCATGTGGCTCTATTAGTATAGGAGATACCTGAAAACATATCACACTTTTCATCATAGTGCTTTTACCAATGCATAAAATGCATGGAGAAGTCATTTCGAATGACTGGTCCTCAGTGTTGTGAGAACGATGACTGGTTAAAATTTTTGGTGGTTTCTTGTTCAGTCCATAGGCCTACATCATGTGGCAAACCGGTGAGCATATGGCTCTATTAGTATAGGAGATACCTGAAAACATATCACACTTTTCATCATAGTGCTTTTACCAATGCATAAAATGCATGGAGAAGTCATTTCGAATGACTGGTCCTCAGTGTTGTGAGAACGATGACTGGTTAAAATTTTTGGTGGTTTCTTGTTCAGTCCATAGGCCTACATCATGTGGCAAACCGGTGAGCATGTGGCTCTATTAGTATAGGAGATACCTGAAAACATATCACACTTTTCATCATAGTGCTTTTACCAATGCATAAAATGCATGGAGAAGTCATTTCGAATGACTGGTCCTCAGTGTTGTGAGAACGATGACTGGTTAAAATTTTTGGTGGTTTCTTGTTCAGTCCATAGGCCTACATCATGTGGCAAACCGGTGAGCATGTGGCTCTATTAGTATAGGAGATACCTGAAAACATATCACACTTTTCATCATAGTGCTTTTACCAATGCATAAAATGCATGGAGAAGTCATTTCGAATGACTGGTCCTCAGTGTTGTGAGAACGATGACTGGTTAAAATTTTTGGTGGTTTCTTGTTCAGTCCATAGGCCTACATCATGTGGCAAACCGGTGAGCATGTGGCTCTATTAGTATAGGAGATACCTGAAAACATATCACACTTTTCATCATAGTGCTTTTACCAATGCATAAAATGCATGGAGAAGTCATTTCGAATGACTGGTCCTCAGTGTTGTGAGGACGATGACTGGTTAAAATTTTTGGTGGTTTCTTGTTCAGTCCATAGGCCTACATCATGTGGCAAACCGGTGAGCATGTGGCTCTATTAGTATAGGAGATACCTGAAAACATATCACACTTTTCATCATAGTGCTTTTACCAATGCATAAAATGTATGGAGAAGTCATTTCGAATGACTGGTCCTCAGTGTTGTGAGAACGATGACTGGTTAAAATTTTTGGTGGTTTCTTGTTCAGTCCATAGGCCTACATCATGTGGCAAACCGGTGAGCATGTGGCTCTATTAGTATAGGAGATACCTGAAAACATATCACACTTTTCATCATAGTGCTTTTACCAATGCATAAAATGCATGGAGAAGTCATTTCGAATGACTGGTCCTCAGTGTTGTGAGAACGATGACTGGTTAAAATTTTTGGTGGTTTCTTGTTCAGTCCATAGGCCTACATCATGTGGCAAACCGGTGAGCATGTGGCTCTATTAGTATAGGAGATACCTGAAAACATATTACACTTTTCATCATAGTGCTTTTACCAATGCATAAAATGCATGGAGAAGTCATTTCGAATGACTGGTCCTCAGAGTTGTGAGAACGATGACTGGTTAAAATTTTTGGTGGTTTCTTGTTCAGTCCATAGGCCTACATCATGTGGCAAACCGGTGAGCATGTGGCTCTATTAGTATAGGAGATACCTGAAAACATATCACACTTTTCATCATAGTGCTTTTACCAATGCATAAAATGCATGGAGAAGTCATTTCGAATGACTGGTCCTCAGTGTTGTGAGAACGATGACTGGTTAAAATTTTTGGTGGTTTCTTGTTCAGTCCATAGGCCTACATCATGTGGCAAACCGGTGAGCATGTGGCTCTATTAGTATAGGAGATACCTGAAAACATATCACACTTTTCATCATAGTGCTTTTACCAATGCATAAAATGCATGGAGAAGTCATTTCGAATGACTGGTCCTCAGTGTTGTGAGAACGATGACTGGTTAAAATTTTTGGTGGTTTCTTGTTCAGTCCATAGGCCTACATCATGTGGCAAACCGGTGAGCATGTGGCTCTATTAGTATAGGAGATACCTAAAAACATATCACACTTTTCATCATAGTGCTTTTACCAATGCATAAAATGCATGGAGAAGTCATTTCGAATGACTGGTCCTCAGTGTTGTGAGGACGATGACTGGTTAAAATTTTTGGTGGTTTCTTGTTCAGTCCATAGGCCTACATCATGTGGCAAACCGGTGAGCATGTGGCTCTATTAGTATAGGAGATACCTGAAAACATATCACACTTTTCATCATAGTGCTTTTACCAATGCATAAAATGCATGGAGAAGTCATTTCGAATGACTGGTCCTCAGTGTTGTGAGAACGATGACTGGTTAAAATTTTTGGTGGTTTCTTGTTCAGTCCATAGGCCTACATCATGTGGCAAACCGGTGAGCATGTGGCTCTATTAGTATAGGAGATACCTGAAAACATATCACACTTTTCATCATAGTGCTTTTACCAATGCATAAAATGCATGGAGAAGTCATTTCGAATGACTGGTCCTCAGTGTTGTGAGAACGATGACTGGTTAAAATTTTTGGTGGTTTCTTGTTCAGTCCATAGGCCTACATCATGTGGCAAACCGGTGAGCATGTGGCTCTATTAGTATAGGAGATACCTGAAAACATATCACACTTTTCATCATAGTGCTTTTACCAATGCATAAAATGCATGGAGAAGTCATTTCGAATGACTGGTCCTCAGTGTTGTGAGAACGATGACTGGTTAAAATTTTTGGTGGTTTCTTGTTCAGTCCATAGGCCTACATCATGTGGCAAACCAGTGAGCATGTGGCTCTATTAGTATAGGAGATACCTGAAAACATATCACACTTTTCATCATAGTGCTTTTACCAATGCATAAAATGCATGGAGAAGTCATTTTGAATGACTGGTCCTCAGTGTTGTGAGAACGATGACTGGTTAAAATTTTTGGTGGTTTCTTGTTCAGTCCATAGGCCTACATCATGTGGCAAACCGGTGAGCATGTGGCTCTATTAGTATAGGAGATACCTGAAAACATATCACACTTGTCATCATAGTGCTTTTACCAATGCATAAAATGCATGGAGAAGTCATTTTGAATGACTGGTCCTCAGTGTTGTGAGAACGATGACTGGTTAAAATTTTTGGTGATTTCTTGTTCAGTCCATAGGCCTACATCATGTGGCAAACCGGTGAGCATGTGGCTCTATTAGTATAGGAGATACCTGAAAACATATCACACTTTTCATCATAGTGCTTTTACCAATGCATAAAATGCATGGAGAAGTCATTTCGAATGACTGGTCCTCAGTGTTGTGAGAACGATGACTGGTTAAAATTTTTGGTGGTTTCTTGTTCAGTCCATAGGCCTACATCATGTGGCAAACCGGTGAGCATATGGCTCTATTAGTATAGGAGATACCTGAAAACATATCACACTTTTCATCATAGTGCTTTTACCAATGCATAAAATGCATGGAGAAGTCATTTCGAATGACTGGTCCTCAGTGTTGTGAGAACGATGACTGGTTAAAATTTTTGGTGGTTTCTTGTTCAGTCCATAGGCCTACATCATGTGGCAAACCGGTGAGCATGTGGCTCTATTAGTATAGGAGATACCTGAAAACATATCACACTTTTCATCATAGTGCTTTTACCAATGCATAAAATGCATGGAGAAGTCATTTCGAATGACTGGTCCTCAGTGTTGTGAGAACGATGACTGGTTAAAATTTTTGGTGGTTTCTTGTTCAGTCCATAGGCCTACATCATGTGGCAAACCGGTGAGCATGTGGCTCTATTAGTATAGGAGATACCTGAAAACATATCACACTTTTCATCATAGTGCTTTTACCAATGCATAAAATGCATGGAGAAGTCATTTCGAATGACTGGTCCTCAGTGTTGTGAGAACGATGACTGGTTAAAATTTTTGGTGGTTTCTTGTTCAGTCCATAGGCCTACATCATGTGGCAAACCGGTGAGCATGTGGCTCTATTAGTATAGGAGATACCTGAAAACATATTACACTTTTCATCATAGTGCTTTTACCAATGCATAAAATGCATGGAGAAGTCATTTCGAATGACTGGTCCTCAGAGTTGTGAGAACGATGACTGGTTAAAATTTTTGGTGGTTTCTTGTTCAGTCCATAGGCCTACATCATGTGGCAAACCGGTGAGCATGTGGCTCTATTAGTATAGGAGATACCTGAAAACATATCACACTTTTCATCATAGTGCTTTTACCAATGCATAAAATGCATGGAGAAGTCATTTCGAATGACTGGTCCTCAGTGTTGTGAGAACGATGACTGGTTAAAATTTTTGGTGGTTTCTTGTTCAGTCCATAGGCCTACATCATGTGGCAAACCGGTGAGCATGTGGCTCTATTAGTATAGGAGATACCTGAAAACATATCACACTTTTCATCATAGTGCTTTTACCAATGCATAAAATGCATGGAGAAGTCATTTCGAATGACTGGTCCTCAGTGTTGTGAGAACGATGACTGGTTAAAATTTTTGGTGGTTTCTTGTTCAGTCCATAGGCCTACATCATGTGGCAAACCGGTGAGCATGTGGCTCTATTAGTATAGGAGATACCTAAAAACATATCACACTTTTCATCATAGTGCTTTTACCAATGCATAAAATGCATGGAGAAGTCATTTCGAATGACTGGTCCTCAGTGTTGTGAGAACGATGACTGGTTAAAATTTTTGGTGGTTTCTTGTTCAGTCCATAGGCCTACATCATGTGGCAAACCAGTGAGCATGTGGCTCTATTAGTATAGGAGATACCTGAAAACATATCACACTTTTCATCATAGTGCTTTTACCAATGCATAAAATGCATGGAGAAGTCATTTCGAATGACTGGTCCTCAGTGTTGTGAGAACGATGACTGGTTAAAATTTTGGGTGGTTTCTTGTTCAGTCCATAGGCCTACATCATGTGGCAAACCGGTGAGCATATGGCTCTATTAGTATAGGAGATACCTGAAAACATATCACACTTTTCATCATAGTGCTTTTACCAATGCATAAAATGCATGGAGAAGTCATTTCGAATGACTGGTCCTCAGTGTTGTGAGAACGATGACTGGTTAAAATTTTTGGTGGTTTCTTGTTCAGTCCATAGGCCCACATCATGTGACAAACCTGTGAGCATGTGGCTCTATTAGTATAGGAGATACCTGAAAACATATCACACTTTTCATCATAGTGCTTTTACCAATGCATAAAATGCATGGAGAAGTCATTTCGAATGACTGGTCCTCAGTGTTGTGAGAACGATGACTGGTTAAAATTTTTGGTGGTTTCTTGTTCAGTCCATAGGCCTACATCATGTGGCAAACCGGTGAGCATGTGGCTCTATTAGTATAGGAGATACCTGAAAACATATCACACTTTTCATCATAGTGCTTTTACCAATGCATAAAATGCATGGAGATGTCATTTCGAATGACTGGTCCTCAGTGTTGTGAGAACGATGACTGGTTAAAATTTTTGGTGGTTTCTTGTTCAGTCCATAGGCCTACATCATGTGGCAAACCGGTGAGCATATGGCTCTATTAGTATAGGAGATACCTGAAAACATATCACACTTTTCATCATAGTGCTTTTACCAATGCATAAAATGCATGGAGAAGTCATTTCGAATGACTGGTCCTCAGTGTTGTGAGAACGATGACTGGTTAAAATTTTTGGTGGTTTCTTGTTCAGTCCATAGGCCTACATCATGTGACAAACCGGTGAGCATGTGGCTCTATTAGTATAGGAGATACCTGAAAACATATCACACTTTTCATCATAGTGCTTTTACCAATGCATAAAATGCATGGAGAAGTCATTTCGAATGACTGGTCCTCAGTGTTGTGAGAACGATGACTGGTTAAAATTTTTGGTGGTTTCTTGTTCAGTCCATAGGCCTACATCATGTGGCAAACCGGTGAGCATATGGCTCTATTAGTATAGGAGATACCTGAAAACATATCACACTTTTCATCATAGTGCTTTTACCAATGCATAAAATGCATGGAGAAGTCATTTCGAATGACTGGTCCTCAGTGTTGTGAGAACGATGACTGGTTAAAATTTTTGGTGGTTTCTTGTTCAGTCCATAGGCCTACATCATGTGACAAACCGGTGAGCATGTGGCTCTATTAGTATAGGAGATACCTGAAAACATATCACACTTTTCATCATAGTGCTTTTACCAATGCATAAAATGCATGGAGAAGTCATTTCGAATGACTGGTCCTCAGTGTTGTGAGAACGATGACTGGTTAAAATTTTTGGTGGTTTCTTGTTCAGTCCATAGGCCTACATCATGTGGCAAACCGGTGAGCATGTGGCTCTATTAGTATAGGAGATACCTGAAAACATATCACACTTTTCATCATAGTGCTTTTACCAATGCATAAAATGCATGGAGAAGTCATTTCGAATGACTGGTCCTCAGTGTTGTGAGAACAATGACTGGTTAAAATTTTTGGTGGTTTCTTGTTCAGTCCATAGGCCTACATCATGTGGCAAACCGGTGAGCATGTGGCTCTATTAGTATAGGAGATACCTGAAAACATATCACACTTTTCATCATAGTGCGTTTACCAATGCATAAAATGCATGGAGAAGTCATTTCGAATGACTGGTCCTCAGTGTTGTGAGAACGATGACTGGTTAAAATTTTTGGTGGTTTCTTGTTCAGTCCATAGGCCTACATCATGTGGCAAACCGGTGAGCATATGGCTCTATTAGTATAGGAGATACCTGAAAACATATCACACTTTTCATCATAGTGCTTTTACCAATGCATAAAATGCATGGAGAAGTCATTTCGAATGACTGGTCCTCAGTGTTGTGAGAACGATGACTGGTTAAAATTTTTGGTGGTTTCTTGTTCAGTCCATAGGCCTACATCATGTGACAAACCGGTGAGCATGTGGCTCTATTAGTATAGGAGATACCTGAAAACATATCACACTTTTCATCATAGTGCTTTTACCAATGCATAAAATGCATGGAGAAGTCATTTCGAATGACTGGTCCTCAGTGTTGTGAGAACGATGACTGGTTAAAATTTTTGGTGGTTTCTTGTTCAGTCCATAGGCCTACATCATGTGGCAAACCAGTGAGCATGTGGCTCTATTAGTATAGGAGATA
This sequence comes from Ranitomeya imitator, assembly GCF_032444005.1. NCBI lineage: Eukaryota > Metazoa > Chordata > Amphibia > Anura > Dendrobatidae > Ranitomeya > Ranitomeya imitator. Next base: position 40,491 of record NW_027194532.1, read on the forward strand.
CCTGAAAACATATCACACTTTTCATCATAGTGCTTTTACCAATGCATAAAATGCATGGAGAAGTCATTTCGAATGACTGGTTCTCAGTGTTGTGAGAACGATGACTGGTTAAAATTTTTGGTGGTTTCTTGTTCAGTCCATAGGCCCACATCATGTGGCAAACCGGTGAGCATGTGGCTCTATTAGTATAGGAGATACCTGAAAACATATCACACTTTTCATCATAGTGCTTTTACCAATGCATAAAATGCATGGAGAAGTCATTTCGAATGACTGGTCCTCAGTGTTGTGAGAACGATGACTGGTTAAAATTTTTGGTGGTTTCTTGTTCAGTCCATAGGCCTACATCATGTGGCAAACCGGTGAGCATGTGGCTCTAATAATATAGGAGATACCTGAAAAAATATCACACTTTTCATCATAGTGCTTTTACCAATGCATAAAATGCATGGAGAAGTCATTTCGAATGACTGGTCCTCAGTGTTGTGAGAACGATGACTGGTTAAAATTTTTGGTGGTTTCTTGTTCAGTCCATAGGCCTACATCATGTGGCAAACCGGTGAGCATGTGGCTCTATTAGTATAGGAGATACCTGAAAACATATCACACTTTTCATCATAGTGCTTTTACCAATGCATAAAATGCATGGAGAAGTCATTTCGAATGACTGGTCCTCAGTGTTGTGAGAACGATGACTGGTTAAAATTTTTGGTGGTTTCTTGTTCAGTCCATAGGCCTACATCATGTGGCAAACCGGTGAGCATGTGGCTCTATTAGTATAGGAGATACTTGAAAACATATCACACTTTTCATCATAGTGCTTTTACCAATGCATAAAATGCATGGAGAAGTCATTTCGAATGACTGGTCCTCAGTGTTGTGAGAACGATGACTGGTTAAAATTTTTGGTGGTTTCTTGTTCAGTCCATAGGCCTACATCATGTGGCAAACCGGTGAGCATGTGGCTCTATTAGTATAGGAGATACCTGAAAACATATCACACTTTTCATCATAGTGCTTTTACCAATGCATAAAATGCATGGAGAAGTCATTTCGAATGACTGGTCCTCAGTGTTGTGAGAACGATGACTGGTTAAAATTTTTGGTGGTTTCTTGTTCAGTCCATAGGTCTACATCATGTGGCAAACCGGTGAGCATGTGGCTCTAATAATATAGGAGATACCTGAAAACATATCACACTTTTCATCATAGTGCTTTTACCAATGCATAAAATGCATGGAGAAGTCATTTCGAATGACTGGTCCTCAGTGTTGTGAGAACGATGACTGGTTAAAATTTTTGGTGGTTTCTTGTTCAGTCCATAGGCCTACATCATGTGGCAAACCGGTGAGCATGTGGCTCTATTAGTATAGGAGATACCTGAAAACATATCACACTTTTCATCATAGTGCTTTTACCAATGCATAAAATGCATGGAGAAGTCATTTCGAATGACTGGTCCTCAGTGTTGTGAGAACGATGACTGGTTAAAATTTTTGGTGGTTTCTTGTTCAGTCCATAGGCCTACATCATGTGGCAAACCGGTGAGCATGTGGCTCTATTAGTATAGGAGATACTTGAAAACATATCACACTTTTCATCATAGTGCTTTTACCAATGCATAAAATGCATGGAGAAGTCATTTCGAATGACTGGTCCTCAGTGTTGTGAGAACGATGACTGGTTAAAATTTTTGGTGGTTTCTTGTTCAGTCCATAGGCCTAAATCATGTGGCAAACCGGTGAGCATGTGGCTCTATTAGTATAGGAGATACCTGAAAACATATCACACTTTTCATCATAGTGCTTTTACCAATGCATAAAATGCATGGAGAAGTCATTTTGAATGACTGGTCCTCAGTGTTGTGAGAACGATGACTGGTTAAAATTTTTGGTGGTTTCTTGTTCAGTCCATAGGCCTACATCATGTGGCAAACCGGTGAGCATGTGGCTCTATTAGTATAGGAGATACCTGAAAACATATCACACTTTTCATCATAGTGCTTTTACCAATGCATAAAATGCATGGAGAAGTCATTTCGAATGACTGGTCCTCAGTGTTGTGAGAACGATGACTGGTTAAAATTTTTGGTGGTTTCTTGTTCAGTCCATAGGCCTACATCATGTGGCAAACCGGTGAGCATGTGGCTCTATTAGTATAGGAGATACCTGAAAACATATCACACTTTTCATCATAGTGCTTTTACCAATGCATAAAATGCATGGAGAAGTCATTTCGAATGACTGGTCCTCAGTGTTGTGAGAACGATGACTGGTTAAAATTTTTGGTGGTTTCTTGTTCAGTCCATAGGCCTACATCATGTGGCAAACCGGTGAGCATGTGGCTCTATTAGTATAGGAGATACCTGAAAACATATCACACTTTTCATCATAGTGCTTTTACCAATGCATAAAATACATGGAGAAGTCATTTCGAATGACTGGTCCTCAGTGTTGTGAGAACGATGACTGGTTAAAATTTTGGGTGGTTTCTTGTTCAGTCCATAGGCCTACATCATGTGGCAAACCGGTGAGCATGTGGCTCTATTAGTATAGGAGATACCTGAAAACATATCACACTTTTCATCATAGTGCTTTTACCAATGCATAAAATGCATGGAGAAGTCATTTCGAATGACTGGTCCTCAGTGTTGTGAGAACGATGACTGGTTAAAATTTTTGGTGGTTTCTTGTTCAGTCCATAGGCCTACATCATGTGGCAAACCGGTGAGCATGTGGCTCTATTAGTATAGGAGATACCTGAAAACATATCACACTTTTCATCATAGTGCTTTTACCAATGCATAAAATGCATGGAGAAGTCATTTCGAATGACTGGTCCTCAGTGTTGTGAGAACGATGACTGGTTAAAATTTTTGGTGGTTTCTTGTTCAGTCCATAGGCCTACATCATGTGGCAAACCGGTGAGCATGTGGCTCTATTAGTATAGGAGATACGTGAAAACATATCACACTTTTCATCATAGTGCTTTTACCAATGCATAAAATGCATGGAGAAGTCATTTCGAATGACTGGTCCTCAGTGTTGTGAGAACGATGACTGGTTAAAATTTTTGGTGGTTTCTTGTTCAGTCCATAGGCCTACATCATGTGGCAAACCGGTGAGCATGTGGCTCTATTAGTATAGGAGATACCTGAAAACATATCACACTTTTCATCATAGTGCTTTTACCAATGCATAAAATGCATGGAGAAGTCATTTCGAATGACTGGTCCTCAGTGTTGTGAGAACGATGACTGGTTAAAATTTTTGGTGGTTTCTTGTTCAGTCCATAGGCCTACATCATGTGGCAAACCGGTGAGCATGTGGCTCTATTAGTATAGGAGATACCTGAAAACATATCACACTTTTCATCATAGTGCTTTTACCAATGCATAAAATGCATGGAGAAGTCATTTCGAATGACTGGTCCTCAGTGTTGTGAGAACGATGACTGGTTAAAATTTTGGGTGGTTTCTTGTTCAGTCCATAGGCCTACATCATGTGGCAAACCGGTGAGCATGTGGCTCTATTAGTATAGGAGATACCTGAAAACATATCACACTTTTCATCATAGTGCTTTTACCAATGCATAAAATGCATGGAGAAGTCATTTCGAATGACTGGTCCTCAGTGTTGTGAGAACGATGACTGGTTAAAATTTTTGGTGGTTTCTTGTTCAGTCCATAGGCCTACATCATGTGGCAAACCGGTGAGCATGTGGCTCTATTAGTATAGGAGATGCCTGAAAACATATCACACTTTTCATCATAGTGCTTTTACCAATGCATAAAATGCATGGAGAAGTCATTTCGAATGACTGGTCCTCAGTGTTGTGAGAACGATGACTGGTTAAAATTTTTGGTGGTTTCTTGTTCAGTCCATAGGCCTACATCATGTGGCAAACCGGTGAGCATGTGGCTCTATTAGTATAGGAGATACCTGAAAACATATCACACTTTTCATCATAGTGCTTTTACCAATGCATAAAATGCATGGAGAAGTCATTTCGAATGACTGGTCCTCAGTGTTGTGAGAACGATGACTGGTTAAAATTTTTGGTGGTTTCTTGTTCAGTCCATAGGCCTACATCATGTGGCAAACCGGTGAGCATGTGGCTCTATTAGTACAGGAGATACCTGAAAACATATCACACTTTTCATCATAGTGCTTTTACCAATGCATAAAATGCATGGAGAAGTCATTTCGAATGACTGGTCCTCAGTGTTGTGAGAACGATGACTGGTTAAAATTTTTGGTGGTTTCTTGTTCAGTCCATAGGCCTACATCATGTGGCAAACCGGTGAGCATGTGGCTCTATTAGTATAGGAGATACCTGAAAACATATCACACTTTTCATCATAGTGCTTTTACCAATGCATAAAATGCATGGAGAAGTCATTTCGAATGACTGGTCCTCACTGTTGTGAGAACGATGACTGGTTAAAATTTTGGGTGGTTTCTTGTTCAGTCCATAGGCCTACATCATGTGGCAAACCGGTGAGCATGTGGCTCTATTAGTAAAGGAGATACCTGAAAACATATCACACTTTTCATCATAGTGCTTTTACCAATGCATAAAATGCATGGAGAAGTCATTTCGAATGACTGGTCCTCAGTGTTGTGAGAACGATGACTGGTTAAAATTTTTGGTGGTTTCTTGTTCAGTCCATAGGCCTACATCATGTGGCAAACCGGTGAGCATGTGGCTCTATTAGTATAGGAGATGCCTGAAAACATATCACACTTTTCATCATAGTGCTTTTACCAATGCATAAAATGCATGGAGAAGTCATTTCGAATGACTGGTCCTCAGTGTTGTGAGAACGATGACTGGTTAAAATTTTTGGTGGTTTCTTGTTCAGTCCATAGGCCTACATCATGTGGCAAACCGGTGAGCATGTGGCTCTATTAGTATAGGAGATACCTGAAAACATATCACACTTTTCATCATAGTGCTTTTACCAATGCATAAAATGCATGGAGAAGTCATTTCGAATGACTGGTCCTCAGTGTTGTGAGAACAATGACTGGTTAAAATTTTTGGTGGTTTCTTGTTCAGTCCATAGGCCTACATCATGTGGCAAACCGGTGAGCATGTGGCTCTATTAGTATAGGAGATACCTGAAAACATATCACACTTTTCATCATAGTGCTTTTACCAATGCATAAAATGCATGGAGAAGTCATTTCGAATGACTGGTCCTCAGTGTTGTGAGAACGATTTCTAGTTAAAATTTTTGGTGGTTTCTTGTTCAGTCCATAGGCCTACATCATGTGGCAAACCGGTGAGCATGTGGCTCTATTAGTATAGGAGATACCTGAAAACATATCACACTTTTCATCATAGTGCTTTTACCAATGCATAAAATGCATGGAGAAGTCATTTCGAATGACTGGTCCTCAGTGTTGTGAGAACGATGACTGGTTAAAATTTTTGGTGGTTTCTTGTTCAGTCCATAGGCCTACATCATGTGGCAAACCGGTGAGCATGTGGCTCTATTAGTATAGGAGATACCTGAAAACATATCACACTTTTCATCATAGTGCTTTTACCAATGCATAAAATGCATGGAGAAGTCATTTCGAATGACTGGTCCTCAGTGTTGTGAGAACGATGACTGGTTAAAATTTTTGGTGGTTTCTTGTTCAGTCCATAGGCCCACATCATGTGGCAAACCGGTGAGCATGTGGCTCTATTAGTATAGGAGATACCTGAAAACATATCACACTTTTCATCATAGTGCTTTTACCAATGCATAAAATGCATGGAGAAGTCATTTCGAATGACTGGTCCTCAGTGTTGTGAGAACAATGACTGGTTAAAATTTTTGGTGGTTTCTTGTTCAGTCCATAGGCCTACATCATGTGGCAAACCGGTGAGCATGTGGCTCTATTAGTATAGGAGATACCTGAAAACATATCACACTTTTCATCATAGTGCTTTTACCAATGCATAAAATGCATGGAGAAGTCATTTCGAATGACTGGTCCTCAGTGTTGTGAGAACGATGACTGGTTAAAATTTTTGGTGGTTTCTTGTTCAGTCCATAGGCCCACATCATGTGGCAAACCGGTGAGCATGTGGCTCTATTAGTATAGGAGATACCTGAAAACATATCACACTTTTCATCATAGTGCTTTTACCAATGCATAAAATGCATGGAGAAGTCATTTCGAATGACTGGTCCTCAGTGTTGTGAGAACAATGACTGGTTAAAATTTTTGGTGGTTTCTTGTTCAGTCCATAGGCCTACATCATGTGGCAAACCGGTGAGCATGTGGCTCTATTAGTATAGGAGATACCTGAAAACATATCACACTTTTCATCATAGTGCTTTTACCAATGCATAAAATGCATGGAGAAGTCATTTTGAATGACTGGTCCTCAGTGTTGTGAGAACGATGACTGGTTAAAATTTTTGGTGGTTTCTTGTTCAGTCCATAGGCCTACATCATGTGGCAAACCGGTGAGCATATGGCTCTATTAGTATAGGAGATACCTGAAAACATATCACACTTTTCATCATAGTGCTTTTACCAATGCATAAAATGCATGGAGAAGTCATTTCGAATGACTGGTCCTCAGTGTTGTGAGAACGATGACTGGTTAAAATTTTTGGTGGTTTCTTGTTCAGTCCATAGGCCTACATCATGTGACAAACCGGTGAGCATGTGGCTCTATTAGTATAGGAGATACCTGAAAACATATCACACTTTTCATCATAGTGCTTTTACCAATGCATAAAATGCATGGAGAAGTCATTTCGAATGACTGGTCCTCAGTGTTGTGAGAACGATGACTGGTTAAAATTTTTGGTGGTTTCTTGTTCAGTCCATAGGCCTACATCATGTGGCAAACCGGTGAGCATGTGGCTCTATTAGTATAGGAGATACCTGAAAACATATCACACTTTTCATCATAGTGCTTTTACCAATGCATAAAATGCATGGAGAAGTCATTTCGAATGACTGGTCCTCAGTGTTGTGAGAACAATGACTGGTTAAAATTTTTGGTGGTTTCTTGTTCAGTCCATAGGCCTACATCATGTGGCAAACCGGTGAGCATGTGGCTCTATTAGTATAGGAGATACCTGAAAACATATCACACTTTTCATCATAGTGCTTTTACCAATGCATAAAATGCATGGAGAAGTCATTTCGAATGACTGGTCCTCAGTGTTGTGAGAACGATGACTGGTTAAAATTTTTGGTGGTTTCTTGTTCAGTCCATAGGCCTACATCATATGGCAAACCGGTGAGCATATGGCTCTATTAGTATAGGAGATACCTGAAAACATATCACACTTTTCATCATAGTGCTTTTACCAATGCATAAAATGCATGGAGAAGTCATTTCGAATGACTGGTCCTCAGTGTTGTGAGAACGATGACTGGTTAAAATTTTTGGTGGTTTCTTGTTCAGTCCATAGGCCTACATCATGTGACAAACCGGTGAGCATGTGGCTCTATTAGTATAGGAGATACCTGAAAACATATCACACTTTTCATCATAGTGCTTTTACCAATGCATAAAATGCATGGAGAAGTCATTTCGAATGACTGGTCCTCAGTGTTGTGAGAACGATGACTGGTTAAAATTTTTGGTGGTTTCTTGTTCAGTCCATAGGCCTACATCATGTGGCAAACCGGTGAGCATATGGCTCTATTAGTATAGGAGATACCTGAAAACATATCACACTTTTCATCATAGTGCTTTTACCAATGCATAAAATGCATGGAGAAGTCATTTCGAATGACTGGTCCTCAGTGTTGTGAGAACGATGACTGGTTAAAATTTTTGGTGGTTTCTTGTTCAGTCCATAGGCCTACATCATGTGACAAACCGGTGAGCATGTGGCTCTATTAGTATAGGAGATACCTGAAAACATATCACACTTTTCATCATAGTGCTTTTACCAATGCATAAAATGCATGGAGAAGTCATTTCGAATGACTGGTCCTCAGTGTTGTGAGAACGATGACTGGTTAAAATTTTTGGTGGTTTCTTGTTCAGTCCATAGGCCTACATCATGTGGCAAACCGGTGAGCATGTGGCTCTATTAGTATAGGAGATACCTGAAAACATATCACACTTTTCATCATAGTGCTTTTACCAATGCATAAAATGCATGGAGAAGTCATTTCGAATGACTGGTCCTCAGTGTTGTGAGAACGATGACTGGTTAAAATTTTTGGTGGTTTCTTGTTCAGTCCATAGGCCTACATCATGTGGCAAACCAGTGAGCATGTGGCTCTATTAGTATAGGAGATACCTGAAAACATATCACACTTTTCATCATAGTGCTTTTACCAATGCATAAAATGCATGGAGAAGTCATTTTGAATGACTGGTCCTCAGTGTTGTGAGAACGATGACTGGTTAAAATTTTTGGTGGTTTCTTGTTCAGTCCATAGGCCTACATCATGTGGCAAACCGGTGAGCATGTGGCTCTATTAGTATAGGAGATACCTGAAAACATATCACACTTGTCATCATAGTGCTTTTACCAATGCATAAAATGCATGGAGAAGTCATTTTGAATGACTGGTCCTCAGTGTTGTGAGAACGATGACTGGTTAAAATTTTTGGTGATTTCTTGTTCAGTCCATAGGCCTACATCATGTGGCAAACCGGTGAGCATGTGGCTCTATTAGTATAGGAGATACCTGAAAACATATCACACTTTTCATCATAGTGCTTTTACCAATGCATAAAATCCATGGAGAAGTCATTTCGAATGACTGGTCCTCAGTGTTGTGAGAACGATGACTGGTTAAAATTTTTGGTGGTTTCTTGTTCAGTCCATAGGCCTACATCATGTGGCAAACCGGTGAGCATATGGCTCTATTAGTATAGGAGATACCTGAAAACATATCACACTTTTCATCATAGTGCTTTTACCAATGCATAAAATGCATGGAGAAGTCATTTCGAATGACTGGTCCTCAGTGTTGTGAGAACGATGACTGGTTAAAATTTTTGGTGGTTTCTTGTTCAGTCCATAGGCCTACATCATGTGGCAAACCGGTGAGCATGTGGCTCTATTAGTATAGGAGATACCTGAAAACATATCACACTTTTCATCATAGTGCTTTTACCAATGCATAAAATGCATGGAGAAGTCATTTCGAATGACTGGTCCTCAGTGTTGTGAGAACGATGACTGGTTAAAATTTTTGGTGGTTTCTTGTTCAGTCCATAGGCCTACATCATGTGGCAAACCGGTGAGCATGTGGCTCTATTAGTATAGGAGATACCTGAAAACATATCACACTTTTCATCATAGTGCTTTTACCAATGCATAAAATGCATGGAGAAGTCATTTCGAATGACTGGTCCTCAGTGTTGTGAGAACGATGACTGGTTAAAATTTTTGGTGGTTTCTTGTTCAGTCCATAGGCCTACATCATGTGGCAAACCGGTGAGCATGTGGCTCTATTAGTATAGGAGATACCTGAAAACATATTACACTTTTCATCATAGTGCTTTTACCAATGCATAAAATGCATGGAGAAGTCATTTCGAATGACTGGTCCTCAGAGTTGTGAGAACGATGACTGGTTAAAATTTTTGGTGGTTTCTTGTTCAGTCCATAGGCCTACATCATGTGGCAAACCGGTGAGCATGTGGCTCTATTAGTATAGGAGATACCTGAAAACATATCACACTTTTCATCATAGTGCTTTTACCAATGCATAAAATGCATGGAGAAGTCATTTCGAATGACTGGTCCTCAGTGTTGTGAGAACGATGACTGGTTAAAATTTTTGGTGGTTTCTTGTTCAGTCCATAGGCCTACATCATGTGGCAAACCGGTGAGCATGTGGCTCTATTAGTATAGGAGATACCTGAAAACATATCACACTTTTCATCATAGTGCTTTTACCAATGCATAAAATGCATGGAGAAGTCATTTCGAATGACTGGTCCTCAGTGTTGTGAGAACGATGACTGGTTAAAATTTTTGGTGGTTTCTTGTTCAGTCCATAGGCCTACATCATGTGACAAACCGGTGAGCATGTGGCTCTATTAGTATAGGAGATACCTGAAAACATATCACACTTTTCATCATAGTGCTTTTACCAATGCATAAAATGCATGGAGAAGTCATTTCGAATGACTGGTCCTCAGTGTTGTGAGAACGATGACTGGTTAAAATTTTTGGTGGTTTCTTGTTCAGTCCATAGGCCTACATCATGTGGCAAACCGGTGAGCATGTGGCTCTATTAGTATAGGAGATACCTGAAAACATATCACACTTTTCATCATAGTGCTTTTACCAATGCATAAAATGCATGGAGAAGTCATTTCGAATGACTGGTCCTCAGTGTTGTGAGAACGATGACTGGTTAAAATTTTTGGTGGTTTCTTGTTCAGTCCATAGGCCTACATCATGTGGCAAACCAGTGAGCATGTGGCTCTATTAGTATAGGAGATACCTGAAAACATATCACACTTTTCATCATAGTGCTTTTACCAATGCATAAAATGCATGGAGAAGTCATTTTGAATGACTGGTCCTCAGTGTTGTGAGAACGATGACTGGTTAAAATTTTTGGTGGTTTCTTGTTCAGTCCATAGGCCTACATCATGTGGCAAACCGGTGAGCATGTGGCTCTATTAGTATAGGAGATACCTGAAAACATATCACACTTGTCATCATAGTGCTTTTACCAATGCATAAAATGCATGGAGAAGTCATTTTGAATGACTGGTCCTCAGTGTTGTGAGAACGATGACTGGTTAAAATTTTTGGTGATTTCTTGTTCAGTCCATAGGCCTACATCATGTGGCAAACCGGTGAGCATGTGGCTCTATTAGTATAGGAGATACCTGAAAACATATCACACTTTTCATCATAGTGCTTTTACCAATGCATAAAATGCATGGAGAAGTCATTTCGAATGACTGGTCCTCAGTGTTGTGAGAACGATGACTGGTTAAAATTTTTGGTGGTTTCTTGTTCAGTCCATAGGCCTACATCATGTGGCAAACCGGTGAGCATATGGCTCTATTAGTATAGGAGATACCTGAAAACATATCACACTTTTCATCATAGTGCTTTTACCAATGCATAAAATGCATGGAGAAGTCATTTCGAATGACTGGTCCTCAGTGTTGTGAGAACGATGACTGGTTAAAATTTTTGGTGGTTTCTTGTTCAGTCCATAGGCCTACATCATGTGGCAAACCGGTGAGCATGTGGCTCTATTAGTATAGGAGATACCTGAAAACATATCACACTTTTCATCATAGTGCTTTTACCAATGCATAAAATGCATGGAGAAGTCATTTCGAATGACTGGTCCTCAGTGTTGTGAGAACGATGACTGGTTAAAATTTTTGGTGGTTTCTTGTTCAGTCCATAGGCCTACATCATGTGGCAAACCGGTGAGCATGTGGCTCTATTAGTATAGGAGATACCTGAAAACATATCACACTTTTCATCATAGTGCTTTTACCAATGCATAAAATGCATGGAGAAGTCATTTCGAATGACTGGTCCTCAGTGTTGTGAGAACGATGACTGGTTAAAATTTTTGGTGGTTTCTTGTTCAGTCCATAGGCCTACATCATGTGGCAAACCGGTGAGCATGTGGCTCTATTAGTATAGGAGATACCTGAAAACATATTACACTTTTCATCATAGTGCTTTTACCAATGCATAAAATGCATGGAGAAGTCATTTCGAATGACTGGTCCTCAGAGTTGTGAGAACGATGACTGGTTAAAATTTTTGGTGGTTTCTTGTTCAGTCCATAGGCCTACATCATGTGGCAAACCGGTGAGCATGTGGCTCTATTAGTATAGGAGATACCTGAAAACATATCACACTTTTCATCATAGTGCTTTTACCAATGCATAAAATGCATGGAGAAGTCATTTCGAATGACTGGTCCTCAGTGTTGTGAGAACGATGACTGGTTAAAATTTTTGGTGGTTTCTTGTTCAGTCCATAGGCCTACATCATGTGGCAAACCGGTGAGCATGTGGCTCTATTAGTATAGGAGATACCTGAAAACATATCACACTTTTCATCATAGTGCTTTTACCAATGCATAAAATGCATGGAGAAGTCATTTCGAATGACTGGTCCTCAGTGTTGTGAGAACGATGACTGGTTAAAATTTTTGGTGGTTTCTTGTTCAGTCCATAGGCCTACATCATGTGGCAAACCGGTGAGCATGTGGCTCTATTAGTATAGGAGATACCTAAAAACATATCACACTTTTCATCATAGTGCTTTTACCAATGCATAAAATGCATGGAGAAGTCATTTCGAATGACTGGTCCTCAGTGTTGTGAGAACGATGACTGGTTAAAATTTTTGGTGGTTTCTTGTTCAGTCCATAGGCCTACATCATGTGGCAAACCGGTGAGCATGTGGCTCTATTAGTATAGGAGATACCTGAAAACATATCACACTTTTCATCATAGTGCTTTTACCAATGCATAAAATGCATGGAGAAGTCATTTCGAATGACTGGTCCTCAGTGTTGTGAGAACGATGACTGGTTAAAATTTTTGGTGGTTTCTTGTTCAGTCCATAGGCCTACATCATGTGGCAAACCGGTGAGCATGTGGCTCTATTAGTATAGGAGATACCTGAAAACATATCACACTTTTCATCATAGTGCTTTTACCAATGCATAAAATGCATGGAGAAGTCATTTCGAATGACTGGTTCTCAGTGTTGTGAGAATGATGACTGGTTAAAATTTTTGGTGGTTTCTTGTTCAGTCCATAGGCCTACATCATGTGGCAAACCAGTGAGCATGTGGCTCTATTAGTATAGGAGATACCTGAAAACATATCACACTTTTCATCATAGTGCTTTTACCAATGCATAAAATGCATGGAGAAGTCATTTTGAATGACTGGTCCTCAGTGTTGTGAGAACGATGACTGGTTAAAATTTTTGGTGGTTTCTTGTTCAGTCCATAGGCCTACATCATGTGGCAAACCGGTGAGCATGTGGCTCTATTAGTATAGGAGATACCTGAAAACATATCACACTTTTCATCATAGTGCTTTTACCAATGCATAAAATGCATGGAGAAGTCATTTTGAATGACTGGTCCTCAGTGTTGTGAGAACGATGACTGGTTAAAATTTTTGGTGGTTTCTTGTTCAGTCCATAGGCCTACATCATGTGGCAAACCGGTGAGCATGTGGCTCTATTAGTATAGGAGATACCTGAAAACATATCACACTTTTCATCATAGTGCTTTTACCAATGCATAAAATGCATGGAGAAGTCATTTCGAATGACTGGTCCTCAGTGTTGTGAGAACGATGACTGGTTAAAATTTTTGGTGGTTTCTTGTTCAGTCCATAGGCCTATATCATGTGGCAAACCGGTGAGCATATGGCTCTATTAGTATAGGAGATACCTGAAAACATATCACACTTTTCATCATAGTGCTTTTACCAATGCATAAAATGCATGGAGAAGTCATTTCGAATGACTGGTCCTCAGTGTTGTGAGAACGATGACTGGTTAAAATTTTTGGTGGTTTCTTGTTCAGTCCATAGGCCCACATCATGTGACAAACCTGTGAGCATGTGGCTCTATTAGTATAGGAGATACCTGAAAACATATCACACTTTTCATCATAGTGCTTTTACCAATGCATAAAATGCATGGAGAAGTCATTTCGAATGACTGGTCCTCAGTGTTGTGAGAACGATGACTGGTTAAAATTTTTGGTGGTTTCTTGTTCAGTCCATAGGCCTACATCATGTGGCAAACCGGTGAGCATGTGGCTCTATTAGTATAGGAGATACCTGAAAACATATCACACTTTTCATCATAGTGCTTTTACCAATGCATAAAATGCATGGAGAAGTCATTTCGAATGACTGGTCCTCAGTGTTGTGAGAACGATGACTGGTTAAAATTTTTGGTGGTTTCTTGTTCAGTCCATAGGCCCACATCATGTGGCAAACCGGTGAGCATGTGGCTCTATTAGTATAGGAGATACCTGAAAACATATCACACTTTTCATCATAGTGCTTTTACCAATGCATAAAATGCATGGAGAAGTCATTTTGAATGACTGGTCCTCAGTGTTGTGAGAACGATGACTGGTTAAAATTTTTGGTGGTTTCTTGTTCAGTCCATAGGCCTACATCATGTGGCAAACCGGTGAGCATGTGGCTCTATTAGTATAGGAGATACCTGAAAACATATCACACTTTTCATCATAGTGCTTTTACCAATGCATAAAATGCATGGAGAAGTCATTTCGAATGACTGGTCCTCAGTGTTGTGAGAACGATGACTGGTTAAAATTTTTGGTGGTTTCTTGTTCAGTCCATAGGCCTACATCATGTGGCAAACCGGTGAGCATATGGCTCTATTAGTATAGGAGATACCTGAAAACATATCACACTTTTCATCATAGTGCTTTTACCAATGCATAAAATGCATTGAGAAGTCATTTCGAATGACTGGTCCTCAGTGTTGTGAGAACGATGACTGGTTAAAATTTTTGGTGGTTTCTTGTTCAGTCCATAGGCCCACATCATGTGACAAACCGGTGAGCATGTGGCTCTATTAGTATAGGAGATACCTGAAAACATATCACACTTTTCATCATAGTGCTTTTACCAATGCATAAAATGCATGGAGAAGTCATTTCGAATGACTGGTCCTCAGTGTTGTGAGAACGATGACTGGTTAAAATTTTTGGTGGTTTCTTGTTCAGTCCATAGGCCTACATCATGTGGCAAACCGGTGAGCATGTGGCTCTATTAGTATAGGAGATACCTGAAAACATATCACACTTTTCATCATAGTGCTTTTACCAATGCATAAAATGCATGGAGAAGTCATTTCGAATGACTGGTCCTCAGTGTTGTGAGAACAATGACTTGTTAAAATTTTTGGTGGTTTCTTGTTCAGTCCATAGGCCTACATCATGTGGCAAACCGGTGAGCATGTGGCTCTATTAGTATAGGAGATACCTGAAAACATATCACACTTTTCATCATAGTGCTTTTACCAATGCATAAAATGCATGGAGATGTCATTTCGAATGACTGGTCCTCAGTGTTGTGAGAACGATGACTGGTTAAAATTTTTGGTGGTTTCTTGTTCAGTCCATAGGCCTACATCATGTGGCAAACCGGTGAGCATATGGCTCTATTAGTATAGGAGATACCTGAAAACATATCACACTTTTCATCATAGTGCTTTTACCAATGCATAAAATGCATGGAGAAGTCATTTCGAATGACTGGTCCTCAGTGTTGTGAGAACGATGACTGGTTAAAATTTTTGGTGGTTTCTTGTTCAGTCCATAGGCCTACATCATGTGACAAACCGGTGAGCATGTGGCTCTATTAGTATAGGAGATACCTGAAAACATATCACACTTTTCATCATAGTGCTTTTACCAATGCATAAAATGCATGGAGAAGTCATTTCGAATGACTGGTCCTCAGTGTTGTGAGAACGATGACTGGTTAAAATTTTTGGTGGTTTCTTGTTCAGTCCATAGGCCTACATCATGTGGCAAACCGGTGAGCATATGGCTCTATTAGTATAGGAGATACCTGAAAACATATCACACTTTTCATCATAGTGCTTTTACCAATGCATAAAATGCATGGAGAAGTCATTTCGAATGACTGGTCCTCAGTGTTGTGAGAACGATGACTGGTTAAAATTTTTGGTGGTTTCTTGTTCAGTCCATAGGCCTACATCATGTGACAAACCGGTGAGCATGTGGCTCTATTAGTATAGGAGATACCTGAAAACATATCACACTTTTCATCATAGTGCTTTTACCAATGCATAAAATGCATGGAGAAGTCATTTCGAATGACTGGTCCTCAGTGTTGTGAGAACGATGACTGGTTAAAATTTTTGGTGGTTTCTTGTTCAGTCCATAGGCCTACATCATGTGGCAAACCGGTGAGCATGTGGCTCTATTAATATAGGAGATACCTGAAAACATATCACACTTTTCATCATAGTGCTTTTACCAATGCATAAAATGCATGGAGAAGTCATTTCGAATGACTGGTCCTCAGTGTTGTGAGAACAATGACTGGTTAAAATTTTTGGTGGTTTCTTGTTCAGTCCATAGGCCTACATCATGTGGCAAACCGGTGAGCATGTGGCTCTATTAGTATAGGAGATACCTGAAAACATATCACACTTTTCATCATAGTGCTTTTACCAATGCATAAAATGCATGGAGAAGTCATTTCGAATGACTGGTCCTCAGTGTTGTGAGAACGATGACTGGTTAAAATTTTTGGTGGTTTCTTGTTCAGTCCATAGGCCTACATCATGTGGCAAACCGGTGAGCATATGGCTCTATTAGTATAGGAGATACCTGAAAACATATCACACTTTTCATCATAGTGCTTTTACCAATGCATAAAATGCATGGAGAAGTCATTTCGAATGACTGGTCCTCAGTGTTGTGAGAACGATGACTGGTTAAAATTTTTGGTGGTTTCTTGTTCAGTCCATAGGCCTACATCATGTGACAAACCGGTGAGCATGTGGCTCTATTAGTATAGGAGATACCTGAAAACATATCACACTTTTCATCATAGTGCTTTTACCAATGCATAAAATGCATGGAGAAGTCATTTCGAATGACTGGTCCTCAGTGTTGTGAGAACGATGACTGGTTAAAATTTTTGGTGGTTTCTTGTTCAGTCCATAGGCCTACATCATGTGGCAAACCAGTGAGCATGTGGCTCTATTAGTATAGGAGATACCTGAAAACATATCACACTTTTCATCATAGTGCTTTTACCAATGCATAAAATGCATGGAGAAGTCATTTCGAATGACTGGTTCTCAGTGTTGTGAGAACGATGACTGGTTAAAATTTTTGGTGGTTTCTTGTTCAGTCCATAGGCCCACATCATGTGGCAAACCGGTGAGCATGTGGCTCTATTAGTATAGGAGATACCTGAAAACATATCACACTTTTCATCATAGTGCTTTTACCAATGCATAAAATGCATGGAGAAGTCATTTCGAATGACTGGTCCTCAGTGTTGTGAGAACGATGACTGGTTAAAATTTTTGGTGGTTTCTTGTTCAGTCCATAGGCCTACATCATGTGGCAAACCGGTGAGCATGTGGCTCTAATAATATAGGAGAATACCTGAAAAAATATCACACTTTTCATCATAGTGCTTTTACCAATGCATAAAATGCATGGAGAAGTCATTTCGAATGACTGGTACTCAGTGTTGTGAGAACGATGACTGGTTAAAATTTTTGGTGGTTTCCTTGTTCAGTCCATAGGCCTACATCATGTGGCAAACCGGTGAGCATATGGCTCTATTAGTATAGGAGATACCTGAAAACATATCACACTTTTCATCATAGTGCTTTTACCAATGCATAAAATGCATGGAGAAGTCATTTCGAATGACTGGTCCTCAGTGTTGTGAGAACGATGACTGGTTAAAATTTTTGGTGGTTTCTTGTTCAGTCCATAGGCCTACATCATGTGGCAAACCGGTGAGCATATGGCTCTATTAGTATAGGAGATACCTGAAAACATATCACACTTTTCATCATAGTGCTTTTACCAATGCATAAAATGCATGGAGAAGTCATTTCGAATGACTGGTCCTCAGTGTTGTGAGAACGATGACTGGTTAAAATTTTTGGTGGTTTCTTGTTCAGTCCATAGGCCTACATCATGTGACAAACCGGTGAGCATGTGGCTCTATTAGTATAGGAGATACCTGAAAACATATCACACTTTTCATCATAGTGCTTTTACCAATGCATAAAATGCATGGAGAAGTCATTTCGAATGACTGGTCCTCAGTGTTGTGAGAACGATGACTGGTTAAAATTTTTGGTGGTTTCTTGTTCAGTCCATAGGCCTACATCATGTGGCAAACCGGTGAGCATGTGGCTCTATTAGTATAGGAGATACCTGAAAACATATCACACTTTTCATCATAGTGCTTTTACCAATGCATAAAATGCATGGAGAAGTCATTTCGAATGACTGGTCCTCAGTGTTGTGAGAACAATGACTGGTTAAAATTTTTGGTGGTTTCTTGTTCAGTCCATAGGCCTACATCATGTGGCAAACCGGTGAGCATGTGGCTCTATTAGTATAGGAGATACCTGAAAACATATCACACTTTTCATCATAGTGCTTTTACCAATGCATAAAATGCATGGAGAAGTCATTTCGAATGACTGGTCCTCAGTGTTGTGAGAACGATGACTGGTTTAAAATTTTTGGTGGTTTCTTGTTCAGTCCATAGGCCTACATCATGTGGCAAACCGGTGAGCATATGGCTCTATTAGTATAGGAGATACCTGAAAACATATCACACTTTTCATCATAGTGCATTTTACCAATGCATAAAATGCATGGAGAAGTCATTTCGAATGACTGGTCCTCAGTGTTGTCGAGAACGATGACTGGTTAAAATTTTTGGTGGTTTCTTGTTCAGTCCATAGGCCTACATCATGTGACAAACCGGTGAGCATGTGGCTCTATTAGTATAGGAGATACCTGAAAACATATCACACTTTTCATCATAGTGCTTTTACCAATGCATAAAATGCATGGAGAAGTCATTTCGAATGACTGGTCCTCAGTGTTGTGAGAACGATGACTGGTTAAAATTTTTGGTGGTTTCTTGTTCAGTCCATAGGCCTACATCATGTGGCAAACCGGTGAGCATGTGGCTCTATTAGTATAGGAGATACCTGAAAACATATCACACTTTTCATCATAGTGCTTTTACCAATGCATAAAATGCATGGAGAAGTCATTTCGAATGACTGGTCCTCAGTGTTGTGAGAACGATGACTGGTTAAAATTTTTGGTGGTTTCTTGTTCAGTCCATAGGCCTACATCATGTGGCAAACCGGTGAGCATGTGGCTCTATTAGTATAGGAGATACCTGAAAACATATCACACTTTTCATCATAGTGCTTTTACCAATGCATAAAATGCATGGAGAAGTCATTTCGAATGACTGGTCCTCAGTGTTGTGAGAACGATGACTGGTTAAAATTTTTGGTGGTTTCTTGTTCAGTCCCATAGGCCTACATCATGTGGCAAAACCGGTGAGCATATGGCTCTATTAGTATAGGAGATACCTGAAAAACATATCACACTTTTCATCATAGTGCTTTTACCAATGCATAAAATGCATGGAGAAGTCATTTCGAATGACTGGTCCTCAGTGTTGTGAGAGAACGATGACGGGTGAAAATTTTTGGTGGTTTCTTGTTCAGTCCATAGGGCCCACATCATGTGACAAAACCGGTGAGCATGTGGCTCTATTAGTATAGGAGATACCTGAAAAACATATCACACTTTTTCATCATAGTGCTTTTTACCAATGCATAAAATGCATGGAGAAGTCATTTCGAATGACTGGTCCTCAGTGTTGTGAGAACGATGACTGGTTAAAATTTTTGGTGGTCTTGTTCAGTCCATAGGCCTACATCATGTGGCAAAACCGGTGAGCATGTGGCTCTATTAGTATAGGAGATACCTGAAAACATATCACACTTTTCATCATAGTGCTTTTACCAATGCATAAAAATGCATGGAGAAGTCATTTCGAATGACTGGTCCTCAGTGTTGTGAGGACGATGACTGGTTAAAATTTTTTGGTGGTTTCTTGTTCAGTCCATAGGCCTACATCATGTGGCAAACCGGTGAGCATGTGGCTCTATTAGTATAGGAGATACCTGAAAACATATCACACTTTTCATCATAGTGCTTTTACCAATGCATAAAATGCATGGAGAAGTCATTTCGAATGACTGGTCCTCAGTGTTGTGAGAACGATGACTGGTTAAAATTTTTGGTGGTTTCTTGTTCAGTCCATAGGCCTACATCATGTGGCAAACCGGTGAGCATGTGGCTCTATTAGTATAGGAGATACCTGAAAACATATCACACTTTTCATCATAGTGCTTTTACCAATGCATAAAATGCATGGAGAAGTCATTTCGAATGACTGGTCCTCAGTGTTGTGAGAACGATGACTGGTTAAAATTGTTGGTGGTTTCTTGTTCAGTCCATAGGCCTACATCATGTGGCAAACCGGTGAGCATGTGGCTCTATTAGTATAGGAGATACCTGAAAAACATATTCACACTTTTCATCATAGTGCTTTTACCAATGCATAAAATGCATGGAGAAGTCATTTCGAATGACTGGTCCTCAGTGTTGTGAGAACGATGACTGGTTAAAATTTTTTGGTGGTTTCTTGTTCAGTCCATAGGCCTACATCATGTGGCAAACCGGGTGAGCATGTGGGCTCTATTAGTATAGGAGATACCTGAAAACATATCACACTTTTCATCATAGTGCTTTTTACCAATGCATAAAATGCATGGAGAAGTCATTTCGAATGACTGGTCCTCAGTGTTGTGAGAACGATGACTGGTTAAAATTTTTGGTGGTTTCTTGTTCAGTCCATAGGCCTACATCATGTGGCAAACCGGTGAGCATGTGGCTCTATTAGTATAGGAGATACCTGAAAACATATCACACTTTTCATCATAGTGCTTTTACCAATGCATAAAATGCATGGAGAAGTCATTTCGAATGACTGGTCCTCAGTGTTGTGAGAACGATGACTGGTTAAAATTTTTGGTGGTTTCTTGTTCAGTCCATAGGCCTACATCATGTGGCAAACCGGTGAGCATGTGGCTCTATTAGTATAGGAGATACCTGAAAAACATATCACACTTTTCATCATAGTGCTTTTACCAATGCATAAAATGCATGGAGAAGTCATTTCGAATGACTGGTCCTCAGTGTTGTTGAGAACGATGACTGGTTAAAATTTTTGGTGGTTTCTTGTTCAGTCCATAGGCCCTACATCATGTGGCAAAACCGGTGAGCATGTGGCTCTATTAGTATAGGAGATACCTGAAAAACATATCACACTTTTCATCATAGTGCTTTTACCAATGCATAAAATGCATGGAGAAGTCATTTCGAATGACTGGTCCTCAGTGTTGTGAGAACGATGACTGGTTAAAAATTTTTGGTGGTTTCTTGTTCAGTCCATAGGCCCTACATCATGTGGCAAACCGGTGAGCATGTGGCTCTATTAGTATAGGAGATACCTGAAAAACATATCACACTTTTCATCATAGTGCTTTTACCAATGCATAAAATGCATGGAGAAGTCATTTCGAATGACTGGTCCTCAGTGTTGTGAGAACGATGACTGGTTAAAATTTTTGGTGGTTTCTTGTTCAGTCCATAGGCCTACATCATGTGGCAAAACCGGTGAGCATGTGGCTCTATTAGTATAGGAGATACCTGAAAACATATCACACTTTTCATCATAGTGCTTTTACCAATGCATAAAATGCATGGAGAAGTCATTTCGAATGACTGGTCCTCAGTGTTGTGAGAACGATGACTGGTTAAAATTTTGGTGGTTTCTTGTTCAGTCCATAGGCCTACATCATGTGGCAAACCGGTGAGCATGTGGCTCTATTAGTATAGGAGATACCTGAAAACATATCACACTTTTCATCATAGTGCTTTTACCAATGCATAAAATGCATGGAGAAGTCATTTCGAATGACTGGTCCTCAGTGTTGTGAGAACGATGACTGGTTAAAATTTTTGGTGGTTTCTTGTTCAGTCCATAGGCCTACATCATGTGGCAAACCGGTGAGCATGTGGCTCTATTAGTATAGGAGATACCTGAAAAACATATCACACTTTTCATCATAGTGCTTTTACCAATGCATAAAATGCATGGAGAAGTCATTTCGAATGACTGGTCCTCAGTGTTGTGAGAACGATGACTGGTTAAAATTTTTGGTGGTTTCTTGTTCAGTCCATAGGGCCTACATCATGTGGCAAAACCGGTGAGCATGTGGCTCTATTAGTATAGGAGATACCTGAAAACATATCACACTTTTCATCATAGTGCTTTTACCAATGCATAAAATGCATGGAGAAGTCATTTCGAATGACTGGTCCTCAGTGTTGTGAGAACGATGACTGGTTAAAATTTTTGGTGGTTTCTTGTTCAGTCCATAGGCCCTACATCATGTGGCAAACCGGTGAGCATGTGGCTCTATTAGTATAGGAGATACCTGAAAACATATCACACTTTTCATCATAGTGCTTTTACCAATGCATAAAATGCATGGAGAAGTCATTTCGAATGACTGGTCCCTCAGTGTTGTGAGAACGATGACTGGTTAAAATTTTTGGTGGTTTCTTGTTCAGGTCCATAGGCCCTACATCATGTGGCAAACCGGTGAGC
The DNA here is from genome assembly GCF_032444005.1 of Ranitomeya imitator. NCBI lineage: Eukaryota > Metazoa > Chordata > Amphibia > Anura > Dendrobatidae > Ranitomeya > Ranitomeya imitator. Next base: position 62,763 of record NW_027194532.1, read on the forward strand.
ATGTGGCTCTATTAGTATAGGAGATACCTGAAAACATATCACACTTTTCATCATAGTGCTTTTACCAATGCATAAAAATGCATGGAGAAGTCATTTCGAATGACTGGTCCTCAGTGTTGTGAGAACGATGACTGGTTAAAATTTTTGGTGGTTTCTTGTTCAGTCCATAGGCCTACATCATGTGGCAAACCGGTGAGCATGTGGCTCTATTAGTATAGGAGATACCTGAAAAACATATCACACTTTTCATCATAGTGCTTTTACCAATGCATAAAATGCATGGAGAAGTCATTTCGAATGACTGGTCCTCAGTGTTGTGAGAACGATGACTGGTTAAAATTTTTGGTGGTTTTCTTGTTCAGTCCATAGGCCCTACATCATGTGGCAAACCGGTGAGCATGTGGCTCTATTAGTATAGGAGATACCTGAAAACATATCACACTTTTCATCATAGTGCTTTTACCAATGCATAAAATGCATGGAGAAGTCATTTCGAATGACTGGTCCTCAGTGTTGTGAGAACGATGACTGGTTAAAATTTTTGGTGGTTTCTTGTTCAGTCCATAGGCCTACATCATGTGGCAAACCGGTGAGCATGTGGCTCTATTAGTATAGGAGATACCTGAAAACATATCACACTTTTCATCATAGTGCTTTTACCAATGCATAAAATGCATGGAGAAGTCATTTCGAATGACTGGTCCTCAGTGTTGTGAGAACGATGACTGGTTAAAATTTTTTGGTGGTTTCTTGTTCAGTCCATAGGCCTACATCATGTGGCAAACCGGTGAGCATGTGGCTCTATTAGTATAGGAGATACCTGAAAACATATCACACTTTTCATCATAGTGCTTTTACCAATGCATAAAATGCATGGAGAAGTCATTTCGAATGACTGGGTCCTCAGTGTTGTGAGAACGATGACTGGTTAAAATTTTTGGTGGTTTCTTGTTCAGTCCATAGGCCTACATCATGTGGCAAAACCGGTGAGCATGTGGCTCTATTAGTATAGGAGATACCTGAAAACATATCACACTTTTCATCATAGTGCTTTTACCAATGCATAAAATGCATGGAGAAGTCATTTCGAATGACTGGTCCTCAGTGGTTGTGAGAACGATGACTGGTTAAAATTTTTGGTGGTTTCTTGTTCAGTCCATAGGCCTACATCATGTGGCAAACCGGTGAGCATGTGGCTCTATTAGTATAGGAGATACCTGAAAACATATCACACTTTTCATCATAGTGCTTTTACCAATGCATAAAATGCATGGAGAAGTCATTTCGAATGACTGGTCCTCAGTGTTGTGAGAACGATGACTGGTTAAAATTTTTGGTGGTTTCTTGTTCAGTCCATAGGCCTACATCATGTGGCAAACCGGTGAGCATGTGGCTCTATTAGTATAGGAGATACCTGAAAACATATCACACTTTTCATCATAGTGCTTTTACCAATGCATAAAATGCATGGAGAAGTCATTTCGAATGACTGGTCCTCAGTGTTGTGAGAACGATGACTGGTTAAAATTTTTGGTGGTTTTCTTGTTCAGTCCATAGGCCTACATCATGTGGCAAACCGGTGAGCATGTGGCTCTATTAGTATAGGAGATACCTGAAAACATATCACACTTTTCATCATAGTGCTTTTACCAATGCATAAAATGCATGGAGAAGTCATTTCGAATGACTGGTCCTCAGTGTTGTGAGAACGATGACTGGTTAAAAATTTTTGGTGGTTTCTTGTTCAGTCCATAGGCCTACATCATGTGGCAAACCGGTGAGCATGTGGGCTCTATTAGTATAGGAGATACCTGAAAACATATCACACTTTTCATCATAGTGCTTTTACCAATGCATAAAATGCATGGAGAAGTCATTTCGAATGACTGGTCCTCAGTGTTGTGAGAACGATGACTGGTTAAAATTTTTTGGTGGTTTTCTTGTTCAGTCCATAGGCCTACATCATGTGGCAAACCGGTGAGCATGTGGCTCTATTAGTATAGGAGATACCTGAAAACATATCACACTTTTCATCATAGTGCTTTTACCAATGCATAAAATGCATGGAGAAGTCATTTCGAATGACTGGTCCTCAGTGTTGTGGAGAACGATGACTGGTTAAAAATTTTTGGTGGTTTCTTGTTCAGTCCCATAGGCCTACATCATGTGGCAAACCGGTGAGCATGTGGCTCTATTAGTATAGGAGATACCTGAAAAACATATCACACTTTTCATCATAGTGCTTTTACCAATGCATAAAATGCATGGAGAAGGTCATTTCGAATGACTGGTCCTCAGTGTTGTGAGAACGATGACTGGTTAAAATTTTTGGTGGTTTTCTTGTTCAGTCCATAGGCCCTACATCATGTGGCAAACCGGTGAGCATGTGGCTCTATTAGTATAGGAGATACCTGAAAAACATATCACACTTTTCATCATAGTGCTTTTACCAATGCATAAAATGCATGGAGAAGTCATTTCGAATGACTGGTCCTCAGTGTTGTGAGAACGATGACTGGTTAAAATTTTTGGTGGTTTCTTGTTCAGTCCATAGGCCTACATCATGTGGCAAAACCGGTGAGCATGTGGCTCTATTAGTATAGGAGATACCTGAAAACATATCACACTTTTCATCATAGTGCTTTTACCAATGCATAAAATGCATGGAGAAGTCATTTCGAATGACTGGTCCTCAGTGTTGTGAGAACGATGACTGGTTAAAATTTTTGGTGGTTTCTTGTTCAGTCCATAGGCCTACATCATGTGGCAAAACCGGTGAGCATGTGGCTCTATTAGTATAGGAGATACCTGAAAACATATCACACTTTTCATCATAGTGCTTTTTACCAATGCATAAAATGCATGGAGAAGTCCATTTCGAATGACTGGTCCCTCAGTGTTGTGAGAACGATGACTGGTTAAAATTTTTGGTGGTTTCTTGTTCAGTCCATAGGCCTACATCATGTGGCAAAACCGGTGAGCATGTGGCTCTATTAGTATAGGAGATACCTGAAAACATATCACACTTTTCATCATAGTGCTTTTACCAATGCATAAAATGCATGGAGAAGTCATTTCGAATGACTGGTCCTCAGTGTTGTGAGAACGATGGACTGGTTAAAATTTTTGGTGGTTTCTTGTTCAGTCCATAGGCCTACATCATGTGGCAAACCGGTGAGCATGTGGCTCTATTAGTATAGGAGATACCTGAAAACATATCACACTTTTCATCATAGTGCTTTTACCAATGCATAAAATGCATGGAGAAGTCATTTCGAATGACTGGTCCTCAGTGTTGTGAGAACGATGACTGGTTAAAATTTTTGGTGGTTTCTTGTTCAGTCCATAGGCCTACATCATGTGGCAAACCGGTGAGCATGTGGCTCTATTAGTATAGGAGATACCTGAAAACATATCACACTTTTCATCATAGTGCTTTTTACCAATGCATAAAATGCATGGAGAAGTCATTTCGAATGACTGGTCCTCAGTGTTGTGAGGAACGATGACTGGTTAAAATTTTTGGTGGTTTCTTGTTCAGGTCCATAGGCCTACATCATGTGGCAAACCGGTGAGCATGTGGCTCTATTAGTATAGGAGATACCTGAAAACATATCACACTTTTCATCATAGTGCTTTTACCAATGCATAAAATGCATGGAGAAGTCATTTCGAATGACTGGTCCCTCAGTGTTGTGAGGAATGATGACTGGTTAAAATTTTTGGTGGTTTCTTGTTCAGTCCATAGGCCTACATCATGTGGCAAACCGGTGAGCATGTGGCTCTATTAGTATAGGAGATACCTGAAAACATATCACACTTTTCATCATAGTGCTTTTACCAATGCATAAAATGCATGGAGAAGTCATTTCGAATGACTGGTCCCTCAGTGTTGTGAGGACGATGACTGGTTAAAATTTTTGGTGGTTTCTTGTTCAGTCCATAGGCCTACATCATGTGGCAAACCGGTGAGCATGTGGCTCTATTAGTATAGGAGATACCTGAAAACATATCACACTTTTCATCATAGTGCTTTTACCAATGCATAAAATGCATGGAGAAGTCATTTCGAATGACTGGTCCTCAGTGTTGTGAGGACGATGACTGGTTAAAAATTTTTGGTGGTTTCTTGTTCAGTCCATAGGCCTACATCATGTGGCAAACCGGTGAGCATGTGGCTCTATTAGTATAGGAGATACCTGAAAACATATCACACTTTTCATCATAGTGCTTTTACCAATGCATAAAATGCATGGAGAAGTCATTTCGAATGACTGGTCCTCAGTGTTGTGAGAACGATGACTGGTTAAAATTTTTGGTGGTTTTCTTGTTCAGTCCATAGGCCTACATCATGTGGCAAACCGGTGAGCATGTGGCTCTATTAGTATAGGAGATACCTGAAAACATATCACACTTTTCATCATAGTGCTTTTACCAATGCATAAAATGCATGGAGAAGTCATTTCGAATGACTGGTCCTCAGTGTTGTGAGAACGATGACTGGTTAAAATTTTTGGTGGTTTCTTGTTCAGTCCATAGGCCTACATCATGTGGCAAACCGGTGAGCATGTGGCTCTATTCAGTATAGGAGATACCTGAAAAACATATCACACTTTTCATCATAGTGCTTTTACCAATGCATAAAATGCATGGAGAAGTCATTTCGAATGACTGGTCCTCAGTGTTGTGAGAACGATGACTGGTTAAAATTTTTGGTGGTTTCTTGTTCAGTCCATAGGCCTACATCATGTGGCAAAACCGGTGAGCATGTGGCTCTATTAGTATAGGAGATACCTGAAAACATATCACACTTTTCATCATAGTGCTTTTACCAATGCATAAAATGCATGGAGAAGTCATTTTCGAATGACTGGTCCTCAGTGTTGTGAGAACGATGACTGGTTAAAATTTTTGGTGGTTTCTTGTTCAGTCCATAGGCCCTACATCATGTGGCAAACCGGTGAGCATGTGGCTCTATTAGTATAGGAGATACCTGAAAACATATCACACTTTTCATCATAGTGCTTTTACCAATGCATAAAATGCATGGAGAAGTCATTTTCGAATGACTGGTCCTCAGTGTTGTGAGAACGATGACTGGTTAAAATTTTTGGTGGTTTCTTGTTCAGTCCATAGGCCTACATCATGTGGCAAAACCGGTGAGCATGTGGCTCTTTTAGTATAGGAGATACCTGAAAACATATCACACTTTTCATCATAGTGCTTTTACCAATGCATAAAATGCATGGAGAAGTCATTTCGAATGACTGGTCCTCAGTGTTGTGAGAACGATGACTGGTTAAAATTTTTTGGTGGTTACTTG
>NW_027194533.1:0-22060 GCF_032444005.1 Ranitomeya imitator
GTATAGAGTGCAGGGTATAGAGTGTAGGGTGTAGAGTGTAGGCTATAGAGTGTAGGGTATAGAGTGTAGGGTGTAGGGATTAGAGTGTAGGGATTAGAGTGTAGGGTGTAGAGTGTAGGGTGTAGAGTGTAGGGTATAGAGTGTAGGGTATAGAGTGTAGGGTATAGAGTGTAGAGTGTAGGGTATAGAGTGTAGGGTATAGAGTAGAGTGTAGAGTGTAGGCTATAGAGTGTAGGCTATAGAGTGTAGGGTATAGAGTGTAGGGTATAGAGTGTAGGGTATAGAGTGTAGGGTATAGAGTGTAAGGTGTAGGGTATAGAGTGTAGGGTATAGAGTGCAGGTTGTAGAGTGTAGGGTATAGAGTGTATGGTATAGAGAGTAGGGAATAAAGTGTAGAGTGTAGGGTATAGAGTGTATAGTGTAGGGTATAGAGTGTAGGGTATAGAGTGTAGAGTGTAGGGTATATAGTGTATGCTATAGAGTGTATGGTGTAGAGTGTATGGTATAGAGTGTAGGGTATAGAGTGTAGAGTGTATGGTATAGAGTGTATGGTATAGAGTGTAGGGTTTAGAGTGTAGGGTATAGAGTGTAGGGTATAGAGTGTATGTTATAGAGTGTAGGGTATAGAGTGTAGATTGTAGGGTATAGAGTTTAGAGTGTAGGGTATAGAGTGTAGGGTATAGAGTGTAAGGTATAGGGTGTAGAGTGTAGGGTATAGAGTGTAGGGTATAGAGTGTAGGGTATAGAGTGTATGGTATAGAGTGTACGGTATAGAGTGTATGGTATAGAGTGTAGGGTATAGAGTGTAGAGTGTAGGGATTAGAGTGTAGGGTATAGAGTGTAGGGTATAGAGTGTAGAATGTAGAGTGTATGGTATAGAGTGTAGAGTGTAGGTTATAGAGTGTAGGGTATAGAGTGTAGGGTGTAGAGTGTAGGTTATAGAGTGTTGGGTGTAGAGTGCAGGGTGTAGAGTGCAGGGTATAGAGTGTAAGATATAGAGTGTAGAGTGTAGGGTATAGAGTGTAGGGTGTAGGGTATAGAGTGTAGAGTGTAGGGTATAGAGTGTAGGGTATAGAGTGTAGGGTATAGAGTGTAGGGAATAGAGTGTAGAGTGTAAGGTGTAGAGTGTAGGGTATAGAGTGTAGGGTATATACTGTAGGGTATAGAGTGTAGGCTATAGAGTGTAGGGTATAGAGTGTAGAGTGTAGGGTATAGAGTGTAGGGTATAGAGTGTAGAGTGTAGGGTTTAGAGTGTTGGGTGTAGAGTGCAGGGTGTAGAGTGCAGGGTATAGAGTGTAGGGTATAGAGTGTATAGTGTAGGGTATAGAGTGTAGGGTATAGAGTGTAGGGTATAGAGTGTAGGGTATAGAGTGTAGGGTATAGGGTATAGAGTGTAGGGTGTAGAGTGTAGGGTGTAGAGTGTAGGGTATAGAGTGTAGGGTATAGAGTGTAGGGTATAGAGTGTAGGGTATAGAGTGTAGGGTATAGAGTGTAGAGTGTAGAGTGTATGGTATAGAGTGTAGAGTGTAGGGTATAGAGTGTAGGGTATAGACTGTAGGGTATAGAGTGTGGCGTATAGAGTGTAGGGTATAGAGTGTAGAGTGTAGGGTATAGAGTGTACGGTATGGAGTGTAGGGTATAGAGTGTAGGGTATAGAGTGTAGAGTGTAGGGTATAGAATGTAGGGTATAGAGTGTAGGGTATAGAGTGTAGGGAATAGAGTGTAGAGTGTAAGGTATAGAGTGTAGAGTGTAAGGTATAGACTGTAGGGTGTAGAGTGTAGGGAGTAGAGTGTAGGGTATAGAGTGTAGAGTGTAGGGTATAGAGTGCAGGGTATAGAGTGTAGGGTGTAGAGTGTAGGCTATAGAGTGTAGGGTATAGAGTGTAGAGTGTAGGGTATAGAGTGTAGGGTATAGAGTGTATGGTATAGAGTGTAGGGTATAGAGTGTAGAGTGTAGGGTATAGAGTGTAGGGTATAGATTGCAGGTTGTAGAGTGCAGGTTGAAGAGTGTAGGGTATAGAGTGTAGGGTATAGAGTGTAGGGTATAGAGTGTAGGGTATAGAGTGTAGGGTATAGAGTGTAGGGTATAAAGTGTAGAGTGTAGGGTATAGAGTGTATAGTGTAGGGTATAGAGTGTAGGGTATAGAGTGTATAGTGTAGGGTATAGAGTGTATGCTATAGAGTGTATGGTGTAGGGTATAGAGTGTATGCTATAGAGTGTATGGTGTAGAGTGTATGGTGTAGAGTGTAGGGTGTAGAGTGTATGGTATAGAGTGTAGGGTATAGAGTGTAGGGTATAGAGTGTATGTTATAGAGTGTAGGGTATAGAGTGTAGAGTGTAGGGTATAGAGTTTAGAGTGTAGGATATAGAGTGTAGGGTATAGAGTGTAGGGTATAGAGTGTAGGGTAAAGAGTGTAGAGTGTAGGGTACAGAGTGCAGGGTGTAGAGTATAGAGTGTAGAGTGTAGGGTGTAGAGTGTAGGTTGTAGAGTGTAGGGTATAGAGTGTAGAGTGTAGGGTGTAGAGTGTAGGGTGTAGGGTATAGAGTGTAGGGTATAGGGTGTAGGGATTAGAGTGTAGGGATTAGAGTGTAGGAATTAGATTGTAGGGTGTAGAGTGTAGGGTATAGAGTGTAGGGTATAGAGTGTAGGGTATAGGGTGTAGGGATTAGAGTGTAGGGATTAGAGTGTAGGAATTAGATTGTAGGGTGTAGAGTGTAGGGTATAGAGTGTAGGGTATAGAGTGTAGGGTAATGAGTGTAGAGTGTAGGGTACAGAGTGCAGGGTGTAGAGTGTAGGGTATAGAGTGTAGGGTGTAGGGTGCAGAGTGTAGGGTATAGAGTGTAGGGTATAGAGTGTAGGGTATAGAGTGTAGGGTGTAGGGATTAGAGTGTAGGGATTAGAGTGTAGGGATTAGAGTGTAGGGTGTAGAGTGTAGGGTGTAGAGTGTAGGGTATAGAGTGTAGGGTATAGAGTGTAGGGTATAGAGTGTAGAGTGTAGGGATTAGAGTGTAGGGATTAGAGTGTAGGGTATAGAGTGTAGGGTATAGAGTAGAGTGTAGAGTGTAGGCTATAGAGTGTAGGGTATAGAGTATAGAGTGTAGGGTATAGAGTGTAGGGTATAGAGTGTAGGGTATAGAGTGTAGGGTATAGAGTGTAGGGTGTAGGGTATAGAGTGTAGGGTATAGAGTGCAGGTTGTAGAGTGTAGGGTATAGAGTGTAGGGTACAGAGAGTAGGGTATAAAGTGTAGAGTGTAGGGTATAGAGTGTATAGTGTAGGGTATAGAGTGTAGGGTATAGAGTGTAGGGTATAGAGTGTAGAGTGTAGGGTATAGAGTGTATGCTATAGAGTGTATGGTGTAGAGTGTATGGTATAGAGTGTAGGGTATAGAGTGTAGAGTGTATGGTATAGAGTGTATGGTATAGAGTGTAGGGTATAGACTGTAGGGTATAGAGTGTAGGGTATAGAGTGTATGTTATAGAGTGTAGGGTGTAGAGTGTAGAGTGTAGGGTATAGAGTTTAGAGTGTAGGGTATAGAGTGTAGGGTATAGAGTGTAAGGTGTAGAGTGTAGGGTGTAGAGTGTAGGGTATAGAGTGTAGGGTATAGAGTGTATGGTATAGAGTGTAGGGTATAGAGTGTAGGGTATAGAGTGTATGGTATAGAGTGTAGGGTATAGGGATTAGAGTGTAAGGTATAGAGTGTAGGGTATAGAGTGTAAGCTATAGAGTGTAGGGTGTAGAGTGTAGGGTATAGAGTGTATGGTATAGAGTGTAGGGTATAGAGTGTAGGGTATAGAGTGTATGTTATAGAGTGTAGGGTATAGAGTGTAGAGTGTAGGGTATAGAGTTTAGAGTGTAGGGTATAGAGTGTAGGGTATAGAGTGTAAGGTATAGAGTATAGAGTGTAGGGTATAGAGTGTAGGGTATAGAGTGTAGGGTATAGAGTGTAGGGTATAGAGTGTAGGGTAAAGAGTGTAGAGTGTAGGGTACAGAGTGCAGGGTGTAGAGTGTAGGGTATAGAGTGTAGAGTGTAGGGTGTAGAGTGTAGGGTATAGAGTGTAGGGTGTAGAGTGTAGGGTGTAGGGTATAGAGTGTAGGGTATAGAGTGTAGGGTATAGAGTGTAGGGTATAGAGTGTAGGGTGTAGGGATTAGAGTGTAGGGTGTAGAGTGTATGGTATAGAGTATAGGGTATAGAGTGTAGGGTATAGAGTGTAGGGTATAGAGTGTATGTTATAGAGTGTAGGGTATAGAGTGTAGAGTGTAGGGTATAGAGTTTAGAGTGTAGGGTATAGAGTGTAGGGTATAGAGTGTAGGGTATAGAGTGTAGGGTATAGAGTGTAGGGTATAGGGTGTAGGGTATAGAGTGTAGGGTATAGAGTGTAGGGTAAAGAGTGTCGAGTGTAGGGTACAGAGTGTAGGGTGTAGAGTGTAGGGTGTAGAGTGTAGGGTGTAGAGTGTAGCATATAGAGTGTAGGGTATAGAGTGTAGGGTATAGAGTGTAGGGTATAGAGTGTAGGGTGTAGAGTGTAGGGTGTAGAGTGTAGGGTATAGAGTGTAGGGTATAGAGTGTAGGGTATAGAGTGTAGGGTATAGAGTGTAGGGTATAGAGTGTAGGGTGTAGGGTATAGAGTGTAGGGTATAGAGTGTAGGGTATAGAGTGTAGGGTATAGAGTGTAAGGTGTAGGGTATAGAGTGTAGGGTATAGAGTGCAGGTTGTAGAGTGTAGGGTATAGAGTGTAGGGAATAGAGAGTAGGGTATAAAGTGTAGAGTGTAGGGTATAGAGTGTATAGTGTAGGGTATAGAGTGTAGGGTATAGAGTGTAGAGTGTAAGGTATATAGTGTATGCTATAGAGTGTATGGTGTAGAGTGTATGGTATAGAGTGTAGGGTATAGAGTGTAGAGTGTATGGTATAGAGTGTATGGTATAGAGTGTAGGGTATAGAGTGTAGGGTATAGAGTGTAGGGTATAGAGTGTAGAGTGTATGGTATAGAGTGTATGGTATAGAGTGTAGGGTATAGAGTGTAGGGTATAGAGTGTAGGGTATAGAGTGTAAGGTATAGGGTGTAGAGTGTAGGGTATAGAGTGTAGGGTATAGAGTGTATGGTATAGAGTGTATGGTATAGAGTGTACGGTATAGAGTGTATGGTATAGAGTGTAGGGTATAAAGTGTAGAGTGTAGGGATTAGAGTGTAGGGTATAGAGTGTAGGGTATAGAGTGTAGAATGTAGAGTGTATGGTATAGAGTGTAGAGTGTAGGTTATAGAGTGTAGGGTATAGAGTGTAGGGTGTAGAGTGTAGGTTATAGAGTGTTGGGTGTAGAGTGCAGGGTGTAGAGTGCAGGGTATAGAGTGTAAGATATAGAGTGTAGAGTGTAGGGTATAGAGTGTAGGGTGTAGGGTATAGAGTGTAGAGTGTAGGGTATAGAGTGTAGGGTATAGAGTGTAGGGTATAGAGTGTAGGGAATAGAGTGTAGAGTGTAAGGTGTAGAGTGTAGGGTATAGAGTGTAGGATATATACTGTAGGGTATAGAGTGTAGGCTATAGAGTGTAGGGTATAGAGTGTAGAGTGTAGGGTATAGAGTGTAGGGTATAGAGTGTAGAGTGTAGGGTTTAGAGTGTTGGGTGTAGAGTGCAGGGTGTAGAGTGCAGGGTATAGAGTGTAGGGTATAGAGTGTATAGTGTAGGGTATAGAGTGTAGGGTATAGAGTGTAGGGTAGAGTGTAGGGTATAGGGTATAGAGTGTAGGGTGTAGAGTGTAGGGTGTAGAGTGTAGGGTATAGAGTGTAGGGTATAGAGTGTAGGGTGTAGGGTATAGAGTGTAGGGTATAGAGTGTAGGGTATAGAGTGTAGAGTGTAGAGTGTATGGTATAGAGTGTAGAGTGTAGGGTATAGAGTGTAGGGTATAGACTGTAGGGTATAGAGTGTGGCGTATAGAGTGTAGGGTATAGAGTGTATAGTGTAGGGTATAGAGTGTACGGTATGGAGTGTAGGGTATAGAGTGTAGGGAATAGAGTGTAGAGTGTAAGGTATAGAGTGTAGAGTGTAAGGTATAGACTGTAGGGTGTAGAGTGTAGGGAGTAGAGTGTAGGGTATAGAGTGTAGAGTGTAGGGTATAGAGTGCAGGGTATAGAGTGTAGGGTGTAGAGTGTAGGCTATAGAGTGTAGGGTATAGAGTGTAGAGTGTAGGGTACAGAGTGCAGGGTGTAGAGTATAGAGTGTAGAGTGTAGGGTGTAGAGTGTAGGGTGTAGAGTGTAGGGTATAGAGTGTAGAGTGTAGGGTGTAGAGTGTAGGGTGTAGGGTATAGAGTGTAGGGTATAGGGTGTAGGGATTAGAGTGTAGGGATTAGAGTGTAGGAATTAGATTGTAGGGTGTAGAGTGTAGGGTATAGAGTGTAGGGTATAGAGTGTAGGGTATAGGGTGTAGGGATTAGAGTGTAGGGATTAGAGTGTAGGAATTAGATTGTAGGGTGTAGAGTGTAGGGTATAGAGTGTAGGGTATAGAGTGTAGGGTAATGAGTGTAGAGTGTAGGGTACAGAGTGCAGGGTGTAGAGTGTAGGGTATAGAGTGTAGGGTGTAGGGTGCAGAGTGTAGGGTATAGAGTGTAGGGTATAGAGTGTAGGGTATAGAGTGTAGGGTGTAGGGATTAGAGTGTAGGGATTAGAGTGTAGGGATTAGAGTGTAGGGTGTAGAGTGTAGGGTGTAGAGTGTAGGGTATAGAGTGTAGGGTATAGAGTGTAGGGTATAGAGTGTAGAGTGTAGGGATTAGAGTGTAGGGATTAGAGTGTAGGGTATAGAGTGTAGGGTATAGAGTAGAGTGTAGAGTGTAGGCTATAGAGTGTAGGGTATAGAGTATAGAGTGTAGGGTATAGAGTGTAGGGTATAGAGTGTAGGGTATAGAGTGTAGGGTATAGAGTGTAGGGTGTAGGGTATAGAGTGTAGGGTATAGAGTGCAGGTTGTAGAGTGTAGGGTATAGAGTGTAGGGTACAGAGAGTAGGGTATAAAGTGTAGAGTGTAGGGTATAGAGTGTATAGTGTAGGGTATAGAGTGTAGGGTATAGAGTGTAGGGTATAGAGTGTAGAGTGTAGGGTATAGAGTGTATGCTATAGAGTGTATGGTGTAGAGTGTATGGTATAGAGTGTAGGGTATAGAGTGTAGAGTGTATGGTATAGAGTGTATGGTATAGAGTGTAGGGTATAGACTGTAGGGTATAGAGTGTAGGGTATAGAGTGTATGTTATAGAGTGTAGGGTGTAGAGTGTAGAGTGTAGGGTATAGAGTTTAGAGTGTAGGGTATAGAGTGTAGGGTATAGAGTGTAAGGTGTAGAGTGTAGGGTGTAGAGTGTAGGGTATAGAGTGTAGGGTATAGAGTGTATGGTATAGAGTGTAGGGTATAGAGTGTAGGGTATAGAGTGTATGGTATAGAGTGTAGGGTATAGGGATTAGAGTGTAAGGTATAGAGTGTAGGGTATAGAGTGTAAGCTATAGAGTGTAGGGTGTAGAGTGTAGGGTATAGAGTGTATGGTATAGAGTGTAGGGTATAGAGTGTAGGGTATAGAGTGTATGTTATAGAGTGTAGGGTATAGAGTGTAGAGTGTAGGGTATAGAGTTTAGAGTGTAGGGTATAGAGTGTAGGGTATAGAGTGTAAGGTATAGAGTATAGAGTGTAGGGTATAGAGTGTAGGGTATAGAGTGTAGGGTATAGAGTGTAGGGTATAGAGTGTAGGGTAAAGAGTGTAGAGTGTAGGGTACAGAGTGCAGGGTGTAGAGTGTAGGGTATAGAGTGTAGAGTGTAGGGTGTAGAGTGTAGGGTATAGAGTGTAGGGTGTAGAGTGTAGGGTGTAGGGTATAGAGTGTAGGGTATAGAGTGTAGGGTATAGAGTGTAGGGTATAGAGTGTAGGGTGTAGGGATTAGAGTGTAGGGTGTAGAGTGTATGGTATAGAGTATAGGGTATAGAGTGTAGGGTATAGAGTGTAGGGTATAGAGTGTATGTTATAGAGTGTAGGGTATAGAGTGTAGAGTGTAGGGTATAGAGTTTAGAGTGTAGGGTATAGAGTGTAGGGTATAGAGTGTAGGGTATAGAGTGTAGGGTATAGAGTGTAGGGTATAGGGTGTAGGGTATAGAGTGTAGGGTATAGAGTGTAGGGTAAAGAGTGTCGAGTGTAGGGTACAGAGTGTAGGGTGTAGAGTGTAGGGTGTAGAGTGTAGGGTGTAGAGTGTAGCATATAGAGTGTAGGGTATAGAGTGTAGGGTATAGAGTGTAGGGTATAGAGTGTAGGGTGTAGAGTGTAGGGTGTAGAGTGTAGGGTATAGAGTGTAGGGTATAGAGTGTAGGGTATAGAGTGTAGGGTATAGAGTGTAGGGTATAGAGTGTAGGGTGTAGGGTATAGAGTGTAGGGTATAGAGTGTAGGGTATAGAGTGTAGGGTATAGAGTGTAAGGTGTAGGGTATAGAGTGTAGGGTATAGAGTGCAGGTTGTAGAGTGTAGGGTATAGAGTGTAGGGTATAGAGAGTAGGGTATAAAGTGTAGAGTGTAGGGTATAGAGTGTATAGTGTAGGGTATAGAGTGTAGGGTATAGAGTGTAGAGTGTAAGGTATATAGTGTATGCTATAGAGTGTATGGTGTAGAGTGTATGGTATAGAGTGTAGGGTATAGAGTGTAGAGTGTATGGTATAGAGTGTATGGTATAGAGTGTAGGGTATAGAGTGTAGGGTATAGAGTGTAGGGTATAGAGTGTAGAGTGTATGGTATAGAGTGTATGGTATAGAGTGTAGGGTATAGAGTGTAGGGTATAGAGTGTAGGGTATAGAGTGTAAGGTATAGGGTGTAGAGTGTAGGGTATAGAGTGTAGGGTATAGAGTGTATGGTATAGAGTGTATGGTATAGAGTGTACGGTATAGAGTGTATGGTATAGAGTGTAGGGTATAAAGTGTAGAGTGTAGGGATTAGAGTGTAGGGTATAGAGTGTAGGGTATAGAGTGTAGAATGTAGAGTGTATGGTATAGAGTGTAGAGTGTAGGTTATAGAGTGTAGGGTATAGAGTGTAGGGTGTAGAGTGTAGGTTATAGAGTGTTGGGTGTAGAGTGCAGGGTGTAGAGTGCAGGGTATAGAGTGTAAGATATAGAGTGTAGAGTGTAGGGTATAGAGTGTAGGGTGTAGGGTATAGAGTGTAGAGTGTAGGGTATAGAGTGTAGGGTATAGAGTGTAGGGTATAGAGTGTAGGGAATAGAGTGTAGAGTGTAAGGTGTAGAGTGTAGGGTATAGAGTGTAGGGTATATACTGTAGGGTATAGAGTGTAGGCTATAGAGTGTAGGGTATAGAGTGTAGAGTGTAGGGTATAGAGTGTAGGGTATAGAGTGTAGAGTGTAGGGTTTAGAGTGTTGGGTGTAGAGTGCAGGGTGTAGAGTGCAGGGTATAGAGTGTAGGGTATAGAGTGTATAGTGTAGGGTATAGAGTGTAGGGTATAGAGTGTAGGGTAGAGTGTAGGGTATAGGGTATAGAGTGTAGGGTGTAGAGTGTAGGGTGTAGAGTGTAGGGTATAGAGTGTAGGGTATAGAGTGTAGGGTGTAGGGTATAGAGTGTAGGGTATAGAGTGTAGGGTATAGAGTGTAGAGTGTAGAGTGTATGGTATAGAGTGTAGAGTGTAGGGTATAGAGTGTAGGGTATAGACTGTAGGGTATAGAGTGTGGCGTATAGAGTGTAGGGTATAGAGTGTATAGTGTAGGGTATAGAGTGTACGGTATGGAGTGTAGGGTATAGAGTGTAGGGAATAGAGTGTAGAGTGTAAGGTATAGAGTGTAGAGTGTAAGGTATAGACTGTAGGGTGTAGAGTGTAGGGAGTAGAGTGTAGGGTATAGAGTGTAGAGTGTAGGGTATAGAGTGCAGGGTATAGAGTGTAGGGTGTAGAGTGTAGGCTATAGAGTGTAGGGTATAGAGTGTAGAGTGTAGGGTATAGAGTGTAGGGTATAGAGTGTAGGGTATAGAGTGTAGGGTATAGAGTGTAGAGTGTAGGGTATAGAGTGTAGGGTATAGATTGCAGGTTGTAGAGTGCAGGTTGAAGAGTGTAGGGTATAGAGTGTAGGGTATAGAGTGTAGGGTATAGAGTGTAGGATATAGAGTGTAGGGTATAGAGTGTAGGGTATAAAGTGTAGAGTGTAGGGTATAGAGTGTATAGTGTAGGGTATAGAGTGTAGGGTATAGAGTGTATGGTATAGAGTGTATAGTGTAGGGTATAGAGTGTATGCTATAGAGTGTATGGTGTAGAGTGTATGGTGTAGAGTGTAGGGTGTAGAGTGTATGGTATAGAGTGTAGGGTATAGAGTGTAGGGTATAGAGTGTATGTTATAGAGTGTAGGGTATAGAGTGTAGAGTGTAGGGTATAGAGTTTAGAGTGTAGGGTATAGAGTGTAGGGTATAGAGTGTAGGGTATAGAGTGTAGGGTAAAGAGTGTAGAGTGTAGGGTACAGAGTGCAGGGTGTAGAGTATAGAGTGTAGAGTGTAGGGTGTAGAGTGTAGGGTGTAGAGTGTAGGGTATAGAGTGTAGAGTGTAGGGTGTAGAGTGTAGGGTGTAGGGTATAGAGTGTAGGGTATAGAGTGTAGGGTATAGAGTGTAGGGTATAGAGTGTAGGGTATAGGGTGTAGGGATTAGAGTGTAGGGATTAGAGTGTAGGAATTAGATTGTAGGGTGTAGAGTGTAGGGTATAGAGTGTAGGGTATAGAGTGTAGGGTATAGAGTGTAGGGTGTAGAGTGTAGGGATTAGAGTGTAGGGTATAGAGTGTAGGGTATAGAGTGTAGGGTAAAGAGTGTAGAGTGTAGGGTACAGAGTGCAGGGTGTAGAGTGTAGGGTATAGAGTGTAGGGTGTAGGGTGTAGAGTGTATGGTATAGAGTGTAGGGTATAGAGTGTAGGGTATAGAGTGTATGTTATAGAGTGTAGGGTATAGAGTGTAGAGTGTAGGGTATAGAGTTTAGAGTGTAGGGTATAGAGTGTAGGGTATAGAGTGTAGGGTATAGAGTGTAGGGTAAAGAGTGTAGAGTGTAGGGTACAGAGTGCAGGGTGTAGAGTATAGAGTGTAGAGTGTAGGGTGTAGAGTGTAGGGTGTAGAGTGTAGGGTATAGAGTGTAGAGTGTAGGGTGTAGAGTGTAGGGTGTAGGGTATAGAGTGTAGGGTATAGAGTGTAGGGTATAGAGTGTAGGGTATAGAGTGTAGGGTATAGGGTGTAGGGATTAGAGTGTAGGGATTAGAGTGTAGGAATTAGATTGTAGGGTGTAGAGTGTAGGGTATAGAGTGTAGGGTATAGAGTGTAGGGTATAGAGTGTAGGGTGTAGAGTGTAGGGATTAGAGTGTAGGGTATAGAGTGTAGGGTATAGAGTGTAGGGTAAAGAGTGTAGAGTGTAGGGTACAGAGTGCAGGGTGTAGAGTGTAGGGTATAGAGTGTAGGGTGTAGGGTGCAGAGTTTAGGGTATAGAGTGTAGAGTGTAGGGTGTAGAGTGTAGGGTGTAGGGTATAGAGTGTAGGGTATAGAGTGTAGGGTATAGAGTGTAGGGTATAGAGTGTAGGGTGTAGGGATTAGAGTGTAGGGATTAGAGTGTAGGGATTAGAGTGTAGGGTGTAGAGTGTAGGGTGTAGAGTGTAGGGTATAGAGTGTAGGGTATAGAGTGTAGAGTGTAGGGATTAGAGTGTAGGGATTAGAGTGTAGGGTATAGAGTGTAGGGTATAGAGTAGAGTGTAGAGTGTAGGCTATAGAGTGTAGGGTATAGAGTATAGAGTGTAGGGTATAGAGTGTAGGGTATAGAGTGTAGGGTATAGAGTGTAGGGTGTAGGGTATAGAGTGTAGGGTATAGAGTGCAGGTTGTAGAGTGTAGGGTATAGAGTGTAGGGTATAGAGAGTAGGGTATGAAGTGTAGAGTGTAGGGTATAGAGTGTATAGTGTAGGGTATAGAGTGTAGGGTATAGAGTGTAGGGTATAGAGTGTAGAGTGTAGGGTATAGAGTGTATGCTATAGAGTGTATGGTGTAGAGTGTATGGTATAGAGTGTAGGGTATAGAGTGTAGAGTGTATGGTATAGAGTGTATGGTATAGAGTGTAGGGTATAGAGTGTAGGGTATAGAGTGTAGGGTATAGAGTGTATGTTATAGAGTGTAGGGTGTAGAGTGTAGAGTGTAGGGTATAGAGTTTAGAGTGTAGGGTATAGAGTGTAGGGTATAGAGTGTAAGGTGTAGAGTGTAGGGTGTAGAGTGTAGGGTATAGAGTGTAGGGTATAGAGTGTATGGTATAGAGTGTAGGGTATAGAGTGTAGGGTATAGAGTGTATGGTATAGAGTGTAGGGTATAGAGTGTAGAGTGTAGGGATTAGAGTGTAGGGTATAGAGTGTAGGGTATAGAGAGTAAGCTATAGAGTGTAGGGTGTAGAGTGTAGGGTATAGAGTGTATGGTATAGAGTGTAGGGTATAGAGTGTAGGGTATAGAGTGTATGTTATAGAGTGTAGGGTATAGAGTTTAGAGTGTAGGGTATAGAGTGTAGGGTATAGAGTGTAAGGTATAGAGTATAGAGTGTAGGGTATAGAGTGTAGGGTATAGAGTGTAGGGTATAGAGTGTAGGGTATAGAGTGTAGGGTAAAGAGTGTAGAGTGTAGGGTACAGAGTGCAGGGTGTAGAGTGTAGGGTATAGAGTGTAGAGTGTAGAGTGTATGGTATAGAGTGTAGGGTATAGAGTGTAGGGTATAGAGTGTAGGGTATAGAGTGTATGTTATAGAGTGTAGGGTATAGAGTGTAGAGTGTAGGGTATAGAGTTTAGAGTGTAGGGTATAGAGTGTAGGGTATAGAGTGTAGGGTATAGAGTGTAGGGTATAGAGTGTAGGGTATAGGGTGTAGGGTATAGAGTGTAGGGTATAGAGTGTAGGGTAAAGAGTGTCGAGTGTAGGGTACAGAGTGTAGGGTGTAGAGTGTAGGGTTTAGAGTGTAGGGTGTAGAGTGTAGCGTATAGAGTGTAGGGTATAGAGTGTAGGGTATAGAGTGTAGGGTATAGAGTGTAGGGTGTAGAGTGTAGGGTGTAGAGTGTAGGGTATAGAGTGTAGGGTATAGAGTGTAGGGTATAGAGTGTAGGGTATAGAGTGTAGGGTATAGAGTGTAGGGTATAGAGTGTAGGGTGTAGGGTATAGAGTGTAGGGTATAGAGTGCAGGTTGTAGAGTGTAGGGTATAGAGTGTAGGGTATAGAGAGTAGGGTATAAAGTGTAGAGTGTAGGGTATAGAGTATATAGTGTAGGGTATAGAGTGTAGGGTATAGAGTGTAGAGTGTAGGGTATAGAGTGTATGCTATAGAGTGTATGGTGTAGAGTGTATGGTATAAAGTGTAGGGTATAGAGTGTAGAGTGTATGGTATAGAGTGTAGGGTATACAGTGTAGGGTATAGAGTGTAGGGTATAGAGTGTAGGGTATAGAGTGTAGGGTAAAGAGTGTAGAGTGTAGGGTACAGAGTACAGGGTGTAGAGTGTAGGGTATAGAGTGTAGAGTGTAGGGTGTAGAGTGTAGGGTATAGAGTGTAGGGTGTAGAGTGTAGGGTGTAGGGTATAGAGTGTAGGGTATAGAGTGTAGGGTATAGAGTGTAGGGTGTAGGGATTAGAGTGTAGGGTGTAGAGTGTATGGTATAGAGTGTAGGGTATAGAGTGTAGGGTATAGAGTGTAGGGTATAGAGTGTATGTTATAGAGTGTAGGGTATAGAGTGTAGAGTGTAGGGTATAGAGTTTAGAGTGTAGGGTATAGAGTGTAGGGTATAGAGTGTAGGGTATAGAGTGTAGGGTATAGAGTGTAGGGTATAGGGTGTAGGGTATAGAGTGTAGGGTATAGAGTGTATCGTGTAGGGTATAGAGTGTATGCTATAGAGTGTATGGTGTAGAGTGTATGGTGTAGAGTGTATGGTGTAGAGTGTAGGGTATAGAGTGTAGGGTATAGAGGGTAGGGTATAGAGTGTAGGGCATAGAGTGTATGTTATAGAGTGTAGGGTATAGAGTGTAGAGTGTAGGGTATAGAGTTTAGAGTGTAGTGTATAGAGTGTAGGGTATAGAGTGTAGGGTATAGAGTGAAGGGTATAGAGTGTAGGGTAAAGAGTGTAGAGTGTAGGGTACAGAGTGCAGGGTGTAGAGTGTAGTGTATAGAGTGTAGGGTGTAGAGTGTAGGCTGTAGAGTGTAGGGTGTAGGGTATAGAGTGTAGGGTATAGAGTGTAGGGTATAGAGTGTAGGGTATAGAGTGTAGGGTATAGAGTGTAGGGTGTAGGGATTAGAGTGTAGGGATTAGAGTGTAGGGTGTAGAGTGTAGGGTGTAGAGTGTAGGGTATAGAGTGTAGGGTATAGAGTGTAGGGTATAGAGTATAGAGTGTAGGGATTAGAGTGTAGGGTATAGAGTGTAGGGTGTAGAGTGTAGGGTGTAGGGTATAGAGTGTAGGGTATAGAGTGTAGGGTATAGAGTGTAGGGTGTAGAGATTAGAGTGTAGGGATTAGAGTGTAGGGTGTAGGGTGTAGAGTGTAGGGTATAGAGTGTAGGGTAAAGAGTGTAGAGTGTAGGGTACAGAGTGCAGGGTGTAGAGTGTAGGCTATAGAGTGTAGAGTGTAGGGTGTAGAGTGTAGGGTGTAGAGTGTAGGGTATAGAGTGTAGAGTGTAGGGTGTAGGGTATAGAGTGTAGGGTATAGAGTGTAGGGTATAGAGTGTAGGGTGTAGGGATTAGAGTGTAGGGATTAGAGTGTAGGGTGTAGAGTGTAGGGTGTAGAGTGTAGGGTATAGAGTGTAGGGTATAGAGTGTAGGGTATAGAGTGTAGAGTGTAGGGTATAGAGTGTAGGGTATAGAGTAGAGTGTAGAGTGTAGGCTATAGAGTGTAGGCTATAGAGTGTAGGGTATAGAGTGTAGGGTATAGAGTGTAGGGTATAGAATGTAGGGTATAGAGTGTAAGGTGTAGGATATAGAGTGTAGGGTATAGAGTGCAGGTTGTAGAGTGTAGGGTATAGAGTGTAGGGTATAGAGAGTAGGGTATAAAGTGTAGAGTGTAGGGTATAGAGTGTATAGTGTAGGGTATAGAGTGTAGGGTATAGAGTGTAGAGTGTAGGGTATATAGTGTATGCTATAGAGTGTATGGTGTAGAGTGTATGGTATAGAGTGTAGGGTATAGAGTGTAGAGTGTATGGTATAGAGTGTATGGTATAGAGTGTAGGGTATAGAGTGTAGGGTATAGAGTGTAGGGTATAGAGTGTAGGGTATAGAGTGTATGTTATAGAGTGTAGGGTATAGAGTGTAGAGTGTAGGGTATAGAGTTTAGAGTGTAGGGTATAGAGTGTAGGGTATAGAGTGTAAGGTATAGGTTGTAGAGTGTAGGGTATAGAGTGTAGGGTATAGAGTGTATGATATAGAGTGTATGGTATAGAGTGTAGGGTATAGAGTGTATGGTATAGAGTGTAGGGTATAGAGTGTAGAGTGTAGGGATTGGAGTGTAGGGTATAGAGTGTAGGGCATAGAGTGTAGAATGTAGAGTGTATGGTATAGAGTGTAGAGTGTAGGTTATAGAGTGTAGGGTGTAGAGTGTAGGTTATAGAGTGTTGGGTGTAGAGTGCAGGGTGTAGAGTGCAGGGTATAGAGTGTAAGATATAGAGTGTAGAGTGTAGGGTATAGAGTGTAGGGTGTAGGGTATAGAGTGTAGAGTGTAGGGTATAGAGTGTAGGGTATAGAGTGTAGGGTATAGAG
This sequence comes from Ranitomeya imitator, assembly GCF_032444005.1. NCBI lineage: Eukaryota > Metazoa > Chordata > Amphibia > Anura > Dendrobatidae > Ranitomeya > Ranitomeya imitator. Next base: position 15,731 of record NW_027194533.1, read on the forward strand.
TGTAGGGAATAGAGTGTAGAGTGTAAGGTGTAGAGTGTAGGGTATAGAGTGTAGGGTATATACTGTAGGGTATAGAGTGTAGGCTATAGAGTGTAGGGTATAGAGTGTAGAGTGTAGGGTATAGAGTGTAGGGTATAGAGTGTAGAGTGTAGGGTTTAGAGTGTTGGGTGTAGAGTGCTGGGTGTAGAGTGCAGGGTATAGAGTGTAGGGTATACAGTGTATAGTGTAGGGTATAGAGTGTAGGGTATAGAGTGTAGGGTATAGAGTGTAGGGTATAGAGTGTAGGGTATAGGGTATAGAGTGTAGGGTGTAGAGTGTAGGGTGTAGAGTGTAGGGTATAGAGTGTAGGGTATAGAGTGTAGGGTGTAGGGTATAGAGTGTAGGGTATAGAGTGTAGGGTATAGAGTGTAGAGTGTAGAGTGTATGGTATAGAGTGTAGAGTGTAGGGTATAGAGTGTAGGGTATAGACTCTAGGGTATAGAGTGTGGCGTATAGAGTGTAGGGTATAGAGTGTAGAGTGTAGGGTATAGAGTGTACGGTATGGAGTGTAGGGTATAGAGTGTAGGGTATAGAGTGTAGAGTGTAGGGTATAGAATGTAGGGTATAGAGTGTAGGGTATAGAGTGTAGGGAATAGAGTGTAGAGTGTAAGGTATAGAGTGTAGAGTGTAGGGTATAGACTGTAGGGTGTAGAGTGTAGGGAGTAGAGTGTAGGGTATAGAGTGTAGAGTGTAGGGTATAGAGTGTATGGTATAGAGTGTAGAGTATAGAGTGTAGAGTGTAGGGTATAGGGTGTAGAGTGTAGGGTATAGAGTGTAGAGTGTAGGGTATAGAGTGTATGGTATAGAGTTTAGGGTGTAGAGTGTAGGGTATAGAGTGTAGAGTTTAGGGTATAGAGTGTGGGGCATAGAGTGTATGGTATACAGTGTAGAGTGTAGAGTGTAGGGTATAAAGTGTAGTGTATACTCTACACCCTGCACTCTGTAACCTACACTCTACACTCTTTACCCTACACTCTATACCCTACACTCTACACTCTATACCCTACACTCTATACCCTACACTCTATACCATACACTCTATACCCTACACTCTATACCCTACACTCTACACCCTACACTCTATACCCTACACCCTACACTCTATACCCTACACTCTATACCCTACACTCTACACCCTGCACTCTGTACCCTACACTCTATACCCTACACTCTACACTCTGTACCCTACACTCTATACCCTACACTCTATACCCTACACTCTATACCCTACACTCTATACCCTACACTCTATACCCTACACTCTACACTCTATACCCTACACTCTATACCATACACTCTACACCCTACACTCTATACCATACACTCTATACCCTACACTTTACACTCTATACCCTACACTCTATACCCTACACTCTATACCCTACACTCTATACCCTACACTCTATACCCTACACTCTACACTCTATACCCTACACTCTATACCATACACTCTATACCCTACACTTTACACTCTATACCCTACACTCTATACCATACACTCTACACTTTATACCCTACACTCTATACCCTACACTCTATACCCTACACTCTATATCCTACACTCTATACCCTACACTCTAATCCCTACACTCTAATCCCTACACTCTAATCCCTACACTCTAATCCCTACACTCTATACCCTACACTCTATACTATACACTCTACACTCTATACCCTACACTCTATACCCTACACTCTAATCCCTACACTCTACACTCTATACCCTACACTCTATACCCTACACTCTATACCCTACACTCTACACTCTATACCCTACACTCTATACCCTACACTCTACACTCTATACCCTACACTCTATACCCTACACTCTATACCATACACTCTATACCCTACACTCTACACTCTATACCATACACTCTATACCCTACACTCTATACCATACACTCTATATCCTACACTCTATACCCTACACTCCACACCCTACACTCTATACCTTACACTCTATACCCTACACTCTAAACTCTATACCCTACACTCTATACCCTACACTCTATACCCTATACCCTACACTCTATACACTACACTCTATACCATACACTCTATACTCTATATCCTACACTCTATACCATACACTCTACATCCTACACTCTACACCACTCTACACCCCACACTCTACACCCTACACCCTACACTCTATACCCTACACTCTACACCATACACTCTATACCCTATACCCTACAATCTATACCCTACACTCTATACCCTACACTCTATACCCTACACTCTATACCCTACACTCTACACTCTATACCCTACACTCTATACCATACACTGTATACCCTACACTCTATACCCTACACTCTACGGTCTATACCCTACACTCTATACCCTACACTTTACACTCTACACCCTACGCTCTACATTCTATACCCTACACTCTAAACTCTACACTCTATACCCTACACTCTATACCCTACATTCTATACCCTACACTCTATACCGTACACTCTAATCCCTACACTCTAATCCCTACACTCTAATCCCTACACTCTAATCACTACACTCTATACCCTACACTCTATACTCTACACTCTACACTCTATACCCTACACTCTAATCCCTACACTCTAATCCCTACACTCTACACTCTATACCCTACACTCTATACCCTACACTCTATACCCTACACTCTACACTCTATACCCTACACAATATACCCTACACTCTACACTCTATACCCTACACTCTATACCCTACACTCTATACCATACACTCTATACCCTACACTCTACACTCTATACCATACACTCTATACCCTACACTCTATACCATACACTCTATATCCTACACTCTATACCCTACACTCCACACCCTACACTCTATACCTTACACTCTATACCCTACACTCTAAACTCTATACCCTACACTCTATACCCTACACTCTATACCCTATACCCTACACTCTATACACTACACTCTATACCATACACTCTATACTCTATACCCTACACTCTATACCATACACTCTACATCCTACACTCTACACCACTCTACACCCCACATTCTACACCCTACACCCTACACTCTATACCCTACACTCTACACCATACACTCTATACCCTATACCCTACAATCTATACCCTACACTCTATACCCTACACTCTATAACCTACACTCTATACCCTACACTCTACACTCTATACCCTACACTCTATACCCTACACTTTACACTCTACACCATACGCTCTACATTCTATACCCTACACTCTAAACTCTACACTCTATAGCCTACACTCTATACCCTACACTCTATACCCTACACTCTACACTTTATACCCTACACTCTATACCATACACTCTATACCCTACACTCTACACTTTATACCCTACACTCTATACCATACACTCTATTCCCTACACTCTATACCCTACACTATACACTCTATACCCTACACTCTACACTGTATACCATACACTCTATGCCCCACACTCTCTACCCTAAACTCTACACTCTATACCCTACACTCTACACCCTAAGCTCTATACCATACACTCTATACCCTACACTCTATACCCTACACTCTATACCCTATACTCTATACCCTACACCCTACGCTCTATACGCTACACTCTATAACCTACACTCTATACCCTACACTCTATACCCTACACTCTATACCCTACACTCTATACCCTACACTCTACACTCTATACCATACACTCTATACCATACACTCTATACCATACAATCTATACACTACATTCTATACCCTAAACTCTACACTCTATACCCTACACTCTATACCCTACACTCTATACCCTACACTTTATACCCTACACCCTATACCATACACTCTATACCCTACACTCTACAACCTGCACTCTATACCCTACACTCTATACCCTACACTTTATACCCTACACTCTATACCCTACACTCTATACCCTACACTCTATACCCTACACTCTACACCCTACACTCTACACTCTACACTCTATACCCTACACTCTACACCCTGCACTCTGTACCCTACACTCTACACTCTTTACCCTACACTCTATACCCTACACTCTATACCCTACACTCTATACCCTACACTCTACACTTTATACCCTACACTCTATACCATACACTCTATACCCTACACTCTACACTTTATACCCTACACTCTATACCCTACACTCTATACCCTACACTATACACTCTATACCCTACACTCTACACTGTATACCATACACTCTATGACCCACACTCTCTACCCTAAACTCTACACTCTATACCCTACACTCTACACCCTACACTCTATACCCTACACTCTATACCCTACACTCTATACCCTACACTCTATACCCTACACTCTACACTCTATACCCTACACTCTATACCATACACTCTACACCCTACACTCTACACCCTACACTCTACACCCTACACTCTACACCCTACACTCTATACCCTACACTATACACTCTATACCCTACACTCTACACTCTACACTGTATACCATACACTTTATGCCCCACACTCTATACCCTAAACTCTACACTCTATATCCTACACTCTACACCCTAAGCTCTATACCCTACACTCTATACCCTACACTCTACACTCTATACCCTACACTCTATACCCTACACTCTATACCATAACCTCTACACCCTACACTCTACACCCTACACTCTATACCCTACACTCTATACCCTACACTCTACACTTTATACCCTACACTCTATACCCTACACTCTATACCCTGCACTCTACACCCTGCACAATACACCCTGCACTCTACACCCAACACTCTATACCCTACACTCTACACCCTACACTCTATACCCTACACTCTACACTCTATACCCTACACTCTATAGCCTACACTCTATACCCTACACTCTATACCCTACACTCTATACCCTACACTCTACACTCTATACCCTACACTCTATACCATACACTCTATACCCTACACTCTATACCATACACTCTATACCATACACTCTATACCATACACTCTATACCATACACTTTATACCCTACACTCTATACCCTACACGCTATACCATACACTCTATACCATACACTCTATACCCTACACTCTATACCCTACACTCTACACCCTACACTCTATACCCTACACTATATACCCTACACTCTACACTCTATACCCTACACTCTATACCATACACTCTACACCATACACTCTATAGCATACACTCTATACCCTACACTCTACACTCTGTACCCTACACTCTATACCCTACACTATACACTCTATACCCTACACTCTACACTTTATACCCTACTCTCTATACCCTACACTCTATACCCTACACTCTACAACGTGCACTCTATACCCTACACTCTATACCCTACACCCTACACTCTACACTCTATACCCTACACTCTATACCCTACACTCTATACCCTACACTCTACACTCTATACCCTACACTCTATAACATACACTCTATACACTACACTCTATACCTTACATTCTACACCCTACACTCTACACTCTATTCCCTACACTCTATACCCTACACTCTATACCCTACACTCTATACCCTACACTCTATACCCTACACTCTACACTCTATACCCTACACTCTATACCCTAAACTCTAATCCCTACACTCTAATCCCTACACTCTACACTCTATACCCTACACTCTATACCCTACACTCTACACCCTACACTCTACACCCTACACTCTAATCCCTACACTCTAATCCCTACACCCTACAATCTATACCCTACAGTCTATACTCTACACTCTACACCCTACACTCTACACTCTATACCCTACACTCTATACCCTACACTCTATACCCTACACCCTACACTCTACACCCTACACTCTACACCCTACACTCTACACTCTATTCCCTACACTCTACACCCTGCACTCTGTACCCTACACTCTACACTCTTTACCCTACCCTCTATACCCTACACTCTATACCCTACACTCTACACTCTATACCTTACACTCTATACCCTACACTCTATACCCTACACTCTAAACTCTATACCCTACACTCTACACTCTATACCCTACACTCTATAACATACAATCTATACCCTACACTCTATACCCTACACTCTATACCCTACACTCTATACCATACACTCTACACCCTACACTCTATACCATACACTCTACACCATACACTCTATAGCATACACTCTATACCCTACACTATACACTCTATATCCTACACTCTATACCCTTCACTCTATACCCTACACTATACACTCTATACCCTACACTCTACACTTTATACCCTACACTCTATACCCTACACTCTATACCCTACACTCTACAACCTGC